>NC_053450.1:101321486-101573864 GCF_015227805.2 Hirundo rustica
TCCCTTCAGTAACTCTGCTCTGCACGTTCAGCACTGGACTCAAAAGTTCTAAAACATCTTTTAACCTTATTTCTTTCTTCTTATCATGATTCCTTAAGGGGGAAAAATAAAATAATAGTAACGAGAAAATATAAACCCCTTTAGAGAAAGACCTGCAGAATAAAGTCAGTAAATATCAGTTATGGGCCACAAAAAGTGAGGCTTAATTGCTCTAAAAAGATCAATTCAGTGCACAAGAACCCCCAAAACTCCTGCAGACAGCCAAGAAGACAGACGAAAAATATTAAACTTCAGGGAAACTACAAGACGAACTAAGCCATCAGCAAGGAACTAGGACATCCTTAGAGTGGCTAAAAGTTCTTCAGTCTCAGTGAAGTTAAAGTCTCCTTTCAAGCTTGTCTCCTGGATACATCTCCTAAGCAGCATTATCAGCTCAGTCCATTACTCATTAGCAAATATACTGCCTCTAACAACATGCTTTAAAAATACTTCTGCCTGCGCTGTGAAGGGCTGAGGTACTGCTCCAAAGGATTAGAAAAATCAATATTTGGAGACTGTGAGATGTATCACAAAGCTGTGATTATGTAAGCCAGCCAAAGGGTTGTATTTGAATTGGACCTGGATGTAAACCTAAAAAACCTTTGGGCTGATGTCTAGAGGATTTTGTTTTCTGGGTATTGTTTTCATCACTTGGCACATCATATTCAATACAACAGTCTACACAAAGTAGGAAACAGAGGAAAGAGAAAATATGACAGAAAAAGAAAGGAGAAAAAAAATACACAGTTAAAACATAACACCGTAAATTTTGTGAAAGCAGAATCCTCAAACATTACAAAACAGCCCTCTCAAATTAAAAGTAATTAATCAAAATTAGCAACAGTGCCTTCAACATTTTCCTAATATATCACTGAATAGGGCAATATTTCTTTTAGAGTATGACAACAAAATGGAGTGAGCTAAGGGGAAAAAACTCAGCGAAAAATACATGTTATCATGTTTACTCTAGGGGCATCATCTACTTAATGTCTCATATTCTTCAGAAAGAAAGTGATTCTTTTGCTGTTACAAACTTATATTAGATTGATCTAGTTCTACTTTCCAAGCCCACTCTGTTCATGATGCTCCTAGGCAGCTGGAAAAAGGATTTTACAATTCCACTACATTTTGCTAGTCCTGTCTGATTGTAAATATCCAGAACCCACCACTCCAGTGCATCCATACTTAGCTGCTTCTTTGCTTCCATATGTGGAAGAAGTAGCCAACCTTCAGTGATCAAAAGGCAGGAAAACAAGTCACATTTCTTGAAAAATTGTCAATGTAGTACTTCACAGGTATTTTTAACATCAATGTTGTTACAGGCACTAGAGATGACACTAAAACATGCAAGCACATGGGTTTTCAATATAATTTAATTTTTTTTTCATATAAAAATAAAGTTATGAGCCAGAATAAGGGTGCCAATTACACTCTTCTTATGTAATGACATGTGAGCTTTAGCAAAATCAGGAGTCAAATCCAGGTTTTTCAGGAAAGCGTACAATTAATGACATACAAAACTAACACAAAAAACTAATCAAAAAATCCCACAATTCTGAAGACGCAGGCCTGCTTCCTGTTCTGTTTATCTGAGCACCAAAATTCTCTTATACCCTAACATTTCAGTACCCAGCAGCTAGACTAGAGGGCTGGTGTTGGTTATGATTTCTGCTCCTTTCCATGCCAGTGGTGATCAGCTGCAACTGACTTCATTAGAAAGGAAGGTTTTCAAAGAACAAAATGTGTAGTACAGAAAAGTTTCAAGTGGTTCTCAAAGCCTTTGTTGGACATGTATGACAAAGACGCAACAGGTTTGGACATTGGGTCTGTATACTGACTGTCAAGAAAAGCGTTAGAAAATTGTACTGTGCTTCTGTCTATACAGCTAGATCAAATCTAGTCTGAGAGTCAGAAAAAAAATATAATAAAATAAAATATATTGGCTAGCAGAAGAGATATGAGGAGGAGGTTCTCATCACAAGGCCTTCCCTCAGGAAAATAAATAGTTTCCATCTCTATCATACTGGATCCACTTTGATATGTGAAAATGCACTCTACTTAGAGAACATATCTATTAATTGGTAGAATATATTTGCAGCTGACTCAAAATTCCCAGGCCTCTTCATTACATCTGCTTTTTAGTTTAAAACTGATTTAAGAAAACTAAACTGTTTTGCTTTACTGCTTTACTGTTTTTCTCCTTTGTTTTTTCTTAAAAAAGGATTTCAGCACTTTTACATATTTAATCAAGTTAATAAAGACTTTGTAACTACCTGACCAAGTATTTTAACTTCTTACAATTTTAACATTCCCACTGTAGTAAGGGAAGAGCTATAAGGAATGAAAGTTACACTCTTGTTATGACCAGAACCTAGAAGTGCTACATTATCTGGCTGGGAATCAGCTATTTTCTTATACAGTAACACAACATACAGTTAGGTATTTTAATAAATTTTAAGGGTGGATTATTTCACAGACACAAGCCTTTCTGAATCATAATCTAACTTCTTAAATACCCAGATCTTTCAAATCTCCAGATGAGTTTTTCACAAGTGTAGAACATGGTGAAACATCAATGTCTCTGGACTTTATGAATGCAAATATGCTAAATGTTGTACTGTGATACTCCAGTCCCTGTGGCTGTGGGACTATACTTTAGACTGCCTTGTATAGTATGTAATGTCACACACTGGATAAACAATAGCTTTTTTACTAAATGAAGACCATTTAAAATATTCAAGTATTTTCAAATAGAGCCACACCAGAGTAGGGATTTTCAATATTTCTGAAATTAAGTATATTTAATATTTACTTAGAATACTAAAAAAAATGTCTACGGCTTGCAGTCTCACTGCAGCATAGTGGATTACTGACAGTCATCCACAGTCACATCTGAGAAGCCCTTACAGCAACAGCAAGGGCTTCCTCCCTAACACCATAGGAAAACCTAAATCAACAATGCTAGCTCAACATTTTTATTAGCTTGCACAATTACTGACTCTTGCCTTATCTTGCTCAGACAAATAGGATACTCTTTGTGGTGTTTCACACGGGATGTAAAATTCCACAATCACTTTGATAGGCAATAGTATCCTAATTACTGTGTCAAGATACTGACTTCAAGATACCTCTCAGAAATAAAAGGCTTGATACACAAACTGGCTGTCTGCCTGACAAGGGAAAAAAAAAAACCTTTTTGGAGTGGAAAAACCCAAATGCATACAGTCTAAAGGGGTTGTTTCCCCATTTTTCCTGTTGCAAAAATCCAGCTGTTTTTTTAATTTAAAGAACTTCCACTGAATGCAACATTAGGATTACCAACACTCCTCCTCCCCCAAGTCTACTGTGTAAGAAATATTCTCCTGAGTATATAAACTGGACATTGAGAAATTATGTAAATGATTTTTAATGCACTGCATTTGTATATGGTCACTATATTTAAAAAAAAGAAGTGTAAATTTACTCTGTGCATTAGAATTTTATCATTGCAAACCAACATTAGAAAATACTGTCATAGACTGAAAAAAGAAAAAGACATTCTTATAACTGGAAAATCAATCACCAAAACCACTAAATGCCACAGCTCAACATTCCAGAGAAGCACTAATAATTGTTAGTTATACACTACACAAATGATATATGTCCTCAGTCAAGGAAGTAGGTGTCAGGTTTTTAGGGAACTGTACATATACTGACTTTACATTTATTTATTGTGGCTGTTGTAAGACACTTTATTCTTCTGATAAACTATGATTGTTTATCAAAATATTCTGTAATTCAAGAGAAACATTCATAAAGTGTGTTAAAATGAAAACCACCAGTCCACAGAAATCATGTCCACAAAATCCAATTTTGTGGATTTATAGCAGAAAGGCATTAAACTACTGTCTTGCAGGAACAGCAGAGTAGTCACTGCAGTATAACTGGCACAGCAGTAATGATTAAATTGACACATCCTCCTGTCACAGCTGTTAATCAGCTTAATAGCAGTTACATTATTGACATTCTTGTAATTACTTTTCCTACAGCATATTTGTGCAAAATATATTTGACCTTAATTTTCAGTACTCAAAGGTGAGTTCAGTTTTCAAATGTATGGTCAAAGTAACAGTGCTAAATACATGAATCAACTCAACGGGTTATCACAATTATCCTAGTGTAATACCGGTACTACCTGCTACCTCGGCAAGTAAAGTAGATTTGTTGTACCTTCCCATCTTCTGAGCAAACACCCATGTGTTCTCCACTTTCATCCAGGCTGATCTGATTTATCTTCACTGGGCTCTAGAAAAAGAAAACAAAGAAATACTGTTAAAGTTATATCACCAGTCTCATGCTTTAACATTCCTTGTACTTTGAAAGATTTACATGTAAACAGCTGAGTAATGTTTAGTTGCATGAATCAAAAAACCCTCACAGAATAGGTATTTCTGTAACAAAGACAAAAGACAGCCTTCTTTCCAGCCTTCTGTCCAACTCCAAAATGCTGACTTTCTTTTTACAGTTACGTGCCTCAGGGCTCTGGATTTCTCATGAAGTGCCTTAAGCATCTGTGCCTGTGCACCATGGCTATTAGTTCCTGCTCTCAAAACTTATGATAAAATATGGTGACACACAGGCATCAGGGCAACTGAAAAAATCTTTTTGTTTGGTCTGATGACTAGAGCTGGTAGTTATTTCTTTTCTTCAAATACTTTCTCTCACTTTATTTTTGGCTCTAATACTGTCCTCAGAAGTGAGTATTAGAAGGTATTGAAGTGCAACATAGGTTTATTCGTTCTTGGACAAATACGGAGAAAAGCCTGCAAACTGTCTCAATTTAATAAATTTTCCCTTCCCTATCCAAATACACTTTGGTTCTAACCTACAGGGTTAGACAGTATCTGCTACTGTTTATTTAGCTTAAACAGCTATTCATACCTGAGGTATGGAGCACTAACTTAGAACATCATTTGAATAACCTGATGCATATCTTCTTGCATACAAAACCCAATCCAATTATATTCAAGTACCAAGCTTGTACCAACTTCTTACATATCCTGACCCTGATTTCACCCTCTGTAACAAATAGCTCATCATTTCAAGAATCACTAAAGGATCTTCACACAGGTAAGTCTCATACTTTTAAGAACAACTTCTTTTATTCTCATAAAATATTGAATGGATTAAACCACAACTCAGATCATTCCTGTGGTTCTGACCATGATAGAAGAAATCCATTGTATGTTTGTGTAAAAAATAAAGTGCCACTGGAAAAGCACTGGGGTTGTGGGATCACATCAGATGTTACACAACTGTGTCTGAAGTTATCACTGCTATGGCAGTTGGAATTGCATTAAAATTACATGCTAAGTATATAAAAACACACTGTCCACATGGGATATCAGGATATAAAGAATATATCAGGATATCAGGAGATAAACTGAGGTGTTCTCACACCCTTTGGAAAGTTTTTCCCCTCATAGTCTTTCACACACACAAAAAATTCCAACTCAGAGAAAGGAAGCTTTCCTCTCATCCACTTTGAAAATACATATGCCCAAATCATATTTTCTAGAAGCTTCTTTATAATCAAGGTTCAACAACTGAACACTGCACTGCCATAGTTGCCAGATGAGTTGGTAAAATTACACAGCCCTTTTTGCTTTCCTGCTTTCTTGTGAGTGGAATACATAATTCTTGGTTTCACCACAAAATATTTCACCTGGAAATATTGCAATTACTGTCTATCACAAAGTGGTCTTTCCACTGTGTGTTGTTTGCAAAGAAAATCACTGGGAATTAAAACCAATTTTCCTTGACTTATGTGCTCCAGAAGTATTTTTGTTTGCCACAGACTGGTTATGCTGGGTTGCTACATTTCAAGATCAAACACGAGTGATGACTAGCAGTGCAGGCAGCTGGTACACATTCCACAGCTGTGTTCCTCCTGTCACATTTAGTGAGGGATCAGCACAGCACACAGCTGACACCCACCAACCTGATGGTGTGGTGAACAGCCTTGCAAAAGATCTATTCTCGGATATTACACACTGTTTCATTGTGTGGCAATAGTGACCATCATGTCCAGGGAGGTTACAACCACCTGCAGGGAAACAAATGAGACAAGTCTTCGTTGATAATCTCGAGGGGGTGAAGACTGAGAAGGGTGAAGACTGAGATAGGTGAAGACAAAGGGTGCAAGAAGGGGCAGAGTCGTGGGTTTTATAGGGTATTATAGGGGCAGGGTTTTCAAAAGAGGAGTTAACAAAGCTAAGAGACCATAAAATGGGAGCATTCACAACACACAGAACTGGCTAATTCCATGACTGGAGGATGCTGAGTAGGGCAAGGTGTATCAGCTGCCAGTCTGACTTTCTAGAAGCCTCATAACCAGCAAGTATTTTTATTCCTGCCTTGCCTTAAAAAATGGCTTTCTAAATTTCTGTTTTGCTCATCAAGGTGCAAGAGAAGACTTTGCCTCTGCCTAGAGGTGGGCATGGGGAAAAAACTAGCATGTCTGCACCATGCTCTCTACAACCAGGAACACCTCTGTCTCTCTGAAAGGACAAGCACAGAAAGTTTAACTGAGCTTATCATGGAAGCGGCATGGGGTTTTTTGTTCTGGGCTGCATCTAAGTTGTCATTGCCACAACTTTCCCACTAAGTTTCTCCTCTTCATTTGTTACTTTACAATTGAAAAGACAAAATGTCTGTCTTCAATAGTCTCGTCTTGGCACAGGGTGATACACTAAGGTACAGTGTTCAACTGGTCATGTTCTTCTCATGACTCCAGCATATACATCCACCATGAGGGTGACATTATAGCAACAGCAGATCTGGCAGTATTCCAGTGTTATAGGCCTTGTTGGAGACATTACTGCAACAAAACCCAGGACAAAAAGACACAAAACAGGACACCCCAGAGGAGCTAACAGCTCAATACTGCAGTCCACACTATTCCTATTTTCCTTTCAAATGGCTTTGATAAAGTTTGACTCTGAAAAAATGAAGTAGGCAGTAGAAAGTAGGCAAAGTAGACTACGTAAGCTATCTTCACATAAATGTTGAATTTGAGGATCGGGATGATGGAATTTGAGGATCAGGATGATGGAATTTGAGGATCAGGATGATGGAATTTATCTGTGATGCGGTTTGAAAGCCATATGGCAATACTTTGGAGATTAAATGTGTGATTGTACTCAGGTAATTAACAGTGCCCAGCAAGGCAAAACCTCTCCTTCAGGATACTAAGGATAACTGGAAGGGCTTCTATACATGTGTTAAGCAAAAGAAAGACTAGGGATAATGTGGGCCCTATCTGGAAGAAAACAGGAGACCTGGCTACCCCGAAAAAAGAGGAGGCTGGGGTTCTCAGTGACTTCTGTGCCTCTGTCTTCAATGGCAAGTGCTCCAGCCATGCCACCCAAATCAAAAAAGGCAGATGCAGGGACTGCAAGGTTGAAGATCCTGAGCCCACTGTAGGAGAGGATTAGGTTTGAGACCATCTAAGGAACCTGAATGTGCACAAGTCATGGGACCCAATGAGGTTCATCTGTGGGTCCTGAGGGAGTTCACAGATAAAGTTGCTGAGCCGCTATCTATAATTTTTGAAAAATTGTGAAAAATTTTGAAAAATTCAGTCAGGTGAAGTCCTTGATGAATGGAAAATGGGAAATGTAACCCCCATTTTCAAAAAGGAAAAAGTGGAAGACACAGGGAACTACTGACCAGTCAGTTTCACCTCTGCCAGGCAAGGTAACAGAGAAGATTCTACTGGAAATGACGCTAAGGTACCTGGCCAACAAAGAAGTGACTGGTAACAGCCAAAATGGTTTTACAAGGAGCATAACAAGTTTGGTGACCTTCTATGACAGGGCTACAGTGTTGGTGGACAGGGGCAGAGCAACTGACACTGTCGACCTGGACTAAATGCAAAGTGTTTAACATTCCTGCATGACATCTTTGTCTCCAGATTGGAGAGAGAGGGATCTGATGGATAGATCACTCGGTGGATAAAGAACTGGCTGAATGGCCACACAAACAATGCTTTGGTCAAAGGCTCATTGTCCACATGGAGAACAAAGATGAGTGGTGACCCTCAGGGGTCCCTACTGGGACTGATACTGTTCAACATCTTTGCTGGTGATATGCACAGCAGGATGAAGTGCACCCTCAGCAAGTTCACTGATGATACCAGATTGTGTGGTGCAGTTGACACGATGGAGGGAAGGGATAATGGCATGCAGAGGGACTTCAGCAGGCTTGAGATGTGGGCAGAGGCAAACCTCATGAAGTTCAACAAAGCAAAGCACAAGGTCCTACACCTGTGTCATTGCAATCCCAGACACACCAATGGGCTGGGCAGAGAAGTGATTGAGAGCAGTCCTGCTAAGAAAGACCTGGGGACGACAGGTGATGAAAAACTCCACAAGCCAGCTGTGTGTGCTCACAACCCAGAAAGCCAATTGAATCCTGGGCTGCATCACAAGGAATATGGCCAACAGGTAAAAGGAGGTGATTCTACCCTTCTACTCTGCTCACATGTGAGATCCCAAACAGAGTGCTGCATTCAGTTCTGGTGTCTCCAACATAAGGAAGACATGAAACTGTTGGAGCAAGTCCAGAGGAGGGTCATGAAGTTTGTAAGAGGACTGAGGCAACTCCTTTATGAAGACATGCTGAGAAAGCTTAAGCTGTTCAGCCTGGAGAAGAGAAGGTTGCATGGAGACCTCAGGGCAAACTTCCAGTACCTAAAGGGGACCTACAGGGATGCGGAGAGGAACTCTTCATCTGGAACTGCAATGATAGGACAAGAAATAATGAGTACAAATTGAAAAAGGAGAATTTTAGATTTGATATTGGGAAGAAATTATATACTGTGAGTGTGGTGAGACATTGAACAAGTTGCCCAGAGAGATTGTAGCTATCCCAAGCCTGATAGTGTTCAAAGCCAGGCTGAATAAGGCCTTGGGCAACTTCATCTAAGGGCAGGTGTCTCTGCCCATGGCAGGGGGGATTAGGACTACACAATCTTTACATTCCAACCAATTAACATTCTGTGATTCCAAAATTCTAGAATGTTGTCAGTGGAAAAAAGGGTGATTCCAGAGTAATTGCATTTTTCCCACATTCAAAACAGCGCACAGTACTTCCAAACTTGTTCTACTGTTAAACAGAAATTTGATGATACAGTATTTCATAACAGCATATACAACTAGCAAAGTGTTACAAGCCTTCTGCATGCTCAACACCTCCGTCAGTTACTATTAACTTTTTCTTTCTCCTATCGTTTTTTTTCCTTTTTGTCTGCACCACACACAGATGACAATCAGGGAAAACAACTAAATCCAACTAAAGAGACTTGCTCATTTACACAAACCACCTGCTAAATTTCAACAGGAAGTGACAAACACAGAGTAAAATTTTTTTCAGTACTCAAGCCAAACTAGCATATTAACTATTAGCCTGTTTGCTGACTTTACAAATCAGAACTTTCTGTGGAGCTCAGAAAGTGATGATAGATCATGATAGTCCAGGCTGAATATTACATGCATTTAAAAATAAAGTTTCAGGAAGAACTCTAATGCCAGATTCTTCTTGTTGAGAGTTAAATAACAGTCAAGCCTATGATTTCCAGAGCTATGTTCCACTGCAAAGCTGTTTGAGAATTAAGATCTCAACCTATCCAGGAAATCAGAAAGAAAAGACCACAGATAAAATTGGTACATATATTATCTAAACTGAAGTGTTTCTTCCAGAATCAGCTCCAATTCTTCTTTTCATAGCCATCATTTGTTTAAATATACTTCTGTGCCAGTCAGCAAAGTTGCTTACCATTTCAAATTAAATTGCATCAAAATTAATTGCATTTAATTGCATCCAATACCCTGTGGATAATTTTGATATTTCAGAAAGAAGGAACACAAATAATATGGTGGATCACCCCCTCTCACCCTGCTTTTACTTTTAGATTTTTTTATTAAATGTTATAAACTCAGGCATGAAGTTACATTACAACTGCCTTTCCCTTGTGGGTTTTTGTTGGTTGTTTTTTTTTTTTTTTTTTAAAAGCTTTGTCCAGCTAACCCACTGAAGAGTTTGTCTAACAAAAGAAAACACGCTTTGGATTTTACAGTAAAGGAATAAATGCCCCTCCTGCAAGATCTACCTTTACAGGTCTACAAAAGATGAAGAATCACTCAAGGTTAGAGAAGACACAAGTAGTTACTAATCATGATTTGAAAGACTGATTATTTAATACAGTTGGAACCATGATCCACACTGGGGTTTGGTCACTTGACTGTTTTAAAGGCATTTTAAATGGGTGTTGGAAAAAAACCTGTAATATGTACAAGAATCTAAAATTTAGAACATATAATCTATGTAAACATCAATCAGTTAAGAGATGGTCTAATCCTAAACCCAGAGGCAGCTGTATATAAAATGTTGAAAAAACTACTATTTATTATTTTATTAGCACTACATTGGGTAATCTTTTCAGGACCCCTAGCATTAAGTCAAAAAAGTAAAAATGCACAACTACTTTGTGATCAGAATGATGCTTCCATCACTGTACAAGTGATAATAATACACACTGAATTTCTCAAGCAACGTAATTCAAATCTGTCAATAAGGTGGATCCTGTTAGTTAGGAATGGAAATACACTTAAATTATTTACCTGGGAACAGCTTCAGAATTTCACACCCTGTTGAAGTACCAGCAAAGAAGGAAGAAATACCTTCAGCTGAATTTCTATTAGCTGCAGTTTTTCTTCTGATAGAGACATGTTTGGAATTCTGGACAAAATAACTAAGTTTGACTGTTCAAAATCAATAATGTCAAGCTGACACCATAGAACAAAAAAAATGTTACCTTAATGGATGAAAGAGAAGTTTAGGTAGCAGGAGAGAAAGCTAGCAGACACCTTGCACATAAAGATCTAAATGCAGACTTTTGCAAAACCCAAAATTTAAAGGAAAGAAAAACCAAAAATCTAGCAGCAAATATACCTCATGTGATAATCAATTACCTAATGTAAAATGCTTGAAACAAATGTTCTTACTATGGATTAAGTCAGCTCTTCAATTAGGAGTAAATTCGCTCAGAAAGCTTCTTTTAATTGTGTACTTTGTGGCAACCCCTTCTCCCCTGACACTCATCATCAACCCACCTTATACAATCAGTCCTCCAATGGTGAACCTGAGAAATCAATCTACTAATGTATAATTTGTAAAGCTCCCCGACTAACAAATGGATAATTGATTCTTTCACAAACACTGCATCCCAATGGATATGAAGTGGATGAACATGAAACATAAGACTGGATTTTGCTCCAGTTCTGTGAGAAATGCAATATTTACAAGCTAGGAATCTAAACACTTTAATAGTTGTCAGTGACTTCATGCCTTTTAGCCATGGTTTGCTGGCAAGCCACACACACATTAAGAGTGTGAAAAGCAAAGCAGTGTTCAATCATACTTAAAGCAAAGCTCATTTTACTTCAAGAGGTTCTCATCACTTCTACAACCCCCTTAATCAGTGCTTTCATCCACTGTTTTTAAAGAATTTTCAGAAAATTTTCTTAAATTAATTTAAACATTATTATTTATCTGTGTGTGAGGAGCCAATTTAGCTTTGATTTGTCTCAACACTGATTGTCAGAGGCATAGGGGGGAGGGGTTGCATATATGCCACCTGCAGGAGGCAACTAGAAGAAGCCTTGTCTCCAGGAGGACTTCACCTTGCAACATCTCCCACAGGACAGTCAGTAAGAGACACTGAACTCCCCAGAAAGGTTCTCCAATCAGACGGTGAAAGGTCTCCCCCGCAACAGAAGGTTGGACTGGGCCAATGGTCTCCTGTCCACAGGCAGACTTTGGGAGCAGCCAGAGGGCATGAAAAGTAACTGCACCTTGAGCTCTGGGGGGGCTTTGGAGACTGTGTTTTTGTGTCTTTTTGGGGACTTGTCTTTTGGCTGGGGGCTTTTGAAACTTGCTTTTTGGTTTTGGTTTCTGCATGCTGAGGGGCTTGCTGCTGCTCGCTGCTGTGCCCTTGCTGGCTAGCTCGCTTCTTCCTTTGCCCTGGCCCCAGCCTACATTCTATGTCTCCTGTCCTTGCTGACTGACTCTTGCTTGCCCTTGCACCTATCCTGCCTTTCTCTGTGTCCCTGACAGCCGCCTTGCCGCTTCACCCCCGCATCCTTGCCTGACTTTCTTGCATCCAACCCTGCAACGCTGATCCAGCATGCCTTGCGCCCCGATCCAGCTGGTCGCCACGACTCTCGCCACGACCCTGTCCAGGGTCCTGGACCTCCGGTCAGAGCACCTACTCGCAGCGCGTCCGGTCCCGTTGTCGTGGCAGCCATGCCTGCGAGGCCGTGCCTCTCCGAGAGCCGCGCAGGCTCGTGTAAGAGCCAGCCCGTGCACAGGCAGGCAGTGTGCGCACTGCCCATCACCTGGACACCGACCGCACTTCCCCCAACTCTCAGATGCTAATGCTCTCTTGACCCCTCTCTCTCCTCTCCCTCTCTCTCTCTTTCTCTCTTCCCCTTCTTTTCCTTCCTTCTTTTCTGTCTTTTCTAGCCCTCTTTCATTTGTGTAATTTTTTTTTTTTTACGTTACCAATAAACCACGTTCAGATACATTTGCCTTGTTTGGCTTAATTTACTTCCTGAAATACATCCATTTCTAAAAAACCTCGCAGCTTCCGTCAGGGAAACGCGACACTGTGCATATACACACACATATACCAAAAGAAAAACACCTAAGGGTCTTTTCTGCTACATGAGTATCAATCTAGATCTGCATAATGATTATGCAGCTGTCCTGCATACTAAGGCAAACTGTATATACATAGTTGCAGTGTAATAAAAAACCTGTCTCCAAAAAGTACCTATTTTTCATTTACTCATTTTTCATCTGCATGCCATTCATGTAAACAAGCATGTAAAGCTCCAATGTACAGCAATATGATCAATCAACTCATGGTTTTATACGGTTAGCCTAGTGGAGTATGGACTACCATTATTATGTCTGTATTATTTCCACCATGGTGGAGGTATCCAAGCGTAAAATACTGATTTGCTAACAAAAACCACCTCAGTTATTGTCATAACTAAGCTAAGATCCTCAGAAAATGCAAGCCTTGCTCTATGCAGGATGAAGAAGTTGCTTTAAAAAGCACCCCAAATCCTCAGCAACATCTAAAGCACAAGTGCATTACATGCGTGTCCCATCTGTTTCGACTTCAAAACACTCATACCCAGAGATCTCTTGTACTGAGGAACTGTCTTTAAAAAGAAACTGAACCCATGTACTTTTTACATCCCAAATGCTGCAGTGTTGCACTGACTCACATGTATTTCACATATTTGTAGAATTTTGTTGATACAATACAGGCAAAAGCAACTCAAAACCCAAATTCTGATGCTGTACTATGATTTACCTATAAAAAGACAGAAGTACACACATATGTATTTACACATAGCCGAGAAACAAAGTACAATTAACACAACAGTCTAAACTGAATAGGCAGCTGTAGGAGTTAAGATGTTAAAAAAGATGTTAACCACTGCCCACAACAAAGTAGGATACTCTGAATTCACAGCACATAAAGTCTCATTTGCTGAAAATTTACTAATGTCCACACTAAAGAGGTTTAGTTCAACAATACTAGCAGTGAAATTCTGGTAAGTGAGAATTCTTGCTCCACTGCATTTCCAATAACACTCTTGAATCTGTCATTCTCCAAACGGGAGATTATGTTGGTTAGAAGAAAAGGGAGGGGGGAAAGCTTGGGAGAGAACAAGGTCTGGGACACAGAACAATAACGACACAAACTTTTATTTTGTCAGCAGGAAGGCAGACCTTACCTACAAAAAACACAGATCTCAAAAGCTTATCTAAAACTAAGGGACTATGAGGACAAGAACTCTCATATATAGTCTAAGACAGTGAGAAAGAACAAAAAGCCTACAGTGATTTCAGTATTTTCCACATCAGTGAATCCCTTAACCTTGTTTGTCAACTGCAGGGACTAAGAAAAAAAAAAAAAATCCAAGGAAAAAAAATATTAACAAGCGATCTCCCTAAGTCTCTAGTAGCTACTAGATAATCAGGATGCTTGTTTAGGAATGATAGAACTGTTAGCAAAACAAAATATATATTTGAAAGCCTAGACTACTTCCTAGCAGAATTGAATTGTTAGCTATTTCCTGATGGATCCAAAGAAAAATTTCTTTTCTATTAAAGCACTGCTGGGTAAGGGGATATCCTCCTGGGAACTCTGGGCCAAAGTAAGCAAACTACTCCCATTTCCTTTCCCCCCCAAGCCCCCTTTGCCATCTGTATAACTGTAAGGATCTTCAACAATGTTATGTCCTAAGCCTTCCTCCACTTTGTTGCTATCTGGGTGTTAAAGCCATTTGAGAATATGAAGCAATATCCCCCATCACACACCCATGGGAAGGCTGAAGTACAGGGGGAGGGCTGAAGAAAGTCTGTTGGTGATAGATATGCCTTCCTTGGAAAACCCAACACCCCCTGGGGAGAAAGACTATTCCAGGCAATGTGGAGGTTCACCTCACCCATTTCTGTAACTGCTTTCTTTTCAGAATAGTTTGCCAAACACAATGAACTTGTGAGAATTCATCTTTAAACATAAACTTTCAAGAGAAGCTACTGAATTATTAAAATGGGTTTTGAAGAACAATCCCCAAAACATATCTAAAACTCTGAGGACGTAACTTAAGGGGCACTTTCACTGCTCGTTTCTAACAGAATACCACCAGGACTGTCATTAATGTATTTAACAGAATTTTGTAGAATTCCATTCTTGAAGTGAAAAGTATGAGATCTTACGCCATTTCTTGAGAAGACACATTTCAGAAACATGACTAAGGAAAAAGGCCAAGAAGGTCATATGGTGAAAGTTCTTGTGAGGAGAGATTTTCCTTTTAGAGATTATTTTTTTGGTACTTCCACTAAACAACTTTTGAAGAAGCAAAGGGGCTGTTGACTATTCTGCTCGGGACTCACGCACTGTTGTGCCAACATATTTCTAGGAAGGTCTTCTGAGAAGCCATGATGCTCAACCCACTCTCCGACCTAACACAAGAGAGAGGATATCACCCCATGGAGCCTAAAAACACTGTTTCTCCACACATTCCACACAGGGCCATTATTTTCTTCATAGTTCTTTTTTTTCTATAAGCTCTTGCAATGAAAAACTGCAGTAAGTACCTTCTCTATTTTAGTTTGTCAACCTCTCTACTACAGACAATGATCCAAACTCAGTGGCTACTGAAATCAGTGAAAGGATCTCCACTGATGGAATTAGAGAGATGCAGAAATATTATAAGGGCATGAATTCCCTTTCATGGCTGAAAGCAACATAAGTAGTCATATTCCTGGCATAGTTAAATATTACACCGGGTGATCAATGTTCAAGCTCAACCAACACCAACACCTACAGTGTCGTTTTCCATGTAGTTTTAGTTATCAGCACTGACACAGATTGGCATAAATCAGAGCTATATGCAATAATAAACACATTTTCTGATTACTGAAAGCACTGTATACTCTTTGGATACCAACTCTGGAACTTTCTTTATTTGCAATTATAAACATCTGGCAAAATCTCACAAGTCCACCAGAGATACTCAGTGTTGGGTGTCCAATTCTTGCCAGGATCCTAAAACATATGCAAACCAAAAAGATGGATGGAGATAGAAAGTACTCACACAAGTAGAAACTGCGTATCATGAAGTGCACTGTAACTTACTGTAAGCAGTATATTGTATGCCATATCCTCATTGTGACAGTACAATAGGGAAAGCTAAATATGAAGATGAATTGATCCTGTGCAAGTTCCTCAACACATTTACATACAAAGAAGCTCTATTTCAATACCAGTGAAGTGTAGATTTGATTGCATATCAAACTTTATTTAAAGTAGATCAAAAAAGCAAATGGATTCATTCACTCCATCTTTACACTGCTCACATTTCAAAGCTCCTACCTATAAAACTGCCAAGACCTTCAGCAGCCAGACTTCAATTAGCAGCGAGTTTAGGATTACAGTGGTGAATCTTCCAGCACCAAAATACTGATTTCTGATGCTTCTTATACTTTTATTTTTCTGTGTCAGAGGACACTGAGTGAAACTAACTTCTTCAGCAGCACCACAGTGGAGGTGGCCAGCTTGAAAATAGATACTTTTATCAGCAGCCACTCTGAGGGTATTAACACCAGATACAGGTCAAATCTGGACTGTACATAAAATATTAATATGTTTAATATTCCATCCCAAGTGAAATAAAGTGCTATACACACTGACATATCTTTTAAAACAAGTAAATCTCATCCTTCAGAAAGGACTCTATTAGAATTTTTAAATTCATTATCAGTATCTTCCCCATAGGAAAAACTACTTGGTTTTGCCTTCATGTTTTGCTCATCATATTATGCCCCTGTTACGTCATTAACTATTTTTAACAGTGCTGTATTTTTATTGTTAATGGAAACAAGGGGCTGTAGCTCTATCATTAATGTCAACTTGTATAAAAAATATTGTCCTCCAGAGCTCAGTCTTTCTAACTAGGAAAACATTTTCTAATGCAAATAATATTTTATTAATGCCTGAATTCTTAATAATTCTGACAGGCAAACTACTTTTATTCTATATATGGACATAAGTGCCTGTGTTCCCTATGGACAAAAATGCCATCCAGGTATAATACCCCATTTGGAAGGAAAACAGCCCTCGGAATCAGCAACACTAGCTTCTTACAATCACACCTCTCCACATACTCCCTATGCTTGTAAGTGTTATTAGGTTTTAGAAAATCTGAGTTACCAGTCTTCTATGAAACTACTTAATCTGTTCTACCTGAAACTAGCTGTTTCATTGTTGCCAATAAAACTCTAGAGCAATTTGGCACAGTGGTCCACTTTCTAAATAGTCATGAGACGTGATACACATTCAAAGAGCAAATGTCACTAGACCTGGATGGTGAAAGGGTTAGAATGGAAAAAATAATGTTTTGATAATTTTGATGTATCTTAATAATACCACAAATAATTTTGTTCAAAACTGTTTGAAAATGACACATGTAAATTCACTTAGCAGGATTACAGTCAGGAGGATCCTCTATTTGATCCTCCATAGAAATAAGAGGCAACAACGTCTGGTGAAAAAAAGAAAACAAATTGGAAACCTTGCCCTTTCATTAATCAAGCTGTATTAAACACCACAGTAGTTATGTTGTTAATATTCTCCATGGTTAGGTTTTTCCCCTTTTGAAATATCTCTCCCCTACAATATTCAATACTTCAATTTTTTTTTGAAAAATCATGCAGAATATGATAGCACCCTACCAAGTCAAGAAAACTGAACTATTTTCTATGTCCAGATGCTTGTGACAGTATGCAATCACAGTCCTTTACCTCATTAAAAGTGACAACAGATTTCTACTGAAATCAGTGACAATAAAGAGAAGGTTGCTAAGGTACCCTAAATGTAATACATTTAGAGTTGGGCATGAAATGCGACTGACAACAGGATATCCACTCTGAAGAAAAGTAGTTGATACTGGAGAACAAAACAGGAGACTTCTTCTTAGGCTTCTAATTGAAAGGTAACAAAGTTGCAGAAGGACATTTGGGTTACATTTGGTCTAAAGATGGGGCTGTAATCCTATCATGGATTAGCACAATTTTGTTTTCTACATATAGAGAAATGTAAAATGTTTTTCTTTGCCCTGACTGCAGCATAGGTTGGGGGGGGGAAGACAACGACCTATCAAAAAGCAGGCTGGGATACTGGCAGCTAAGTTAACCAATGAGAATTGTCAGTGTGACTTTCGAAGGAACATTTAAAACTAATCTGCTGGGACCACCTCGCTCTCTCCCTTCGGTGATCTGCCATGAGGTAACATTGTGGTCGGGCCCGGCCCTGCCCGGGTCGGGCTCTGCTGCCCCTCTGGGCGGCCGGGCCGGGTCCGGCCGGGCTTCCAGAAGCTGCTGCCTGCATGGAGAGCAGGGAGAGCCCAGGGTGGGCCCCCCACTGCCGGCCGGGCAGCTGGCCCGGGCCTAGCCAGGCCTCTGAGAACTGCTGCCCGCACGCAGCACGGGGGAGGCTCAGGTCGGGCCTCTCTGTCCTCTGGGCGGCTGGGCCGGGCCCGGCCGAGCCTCTGAGAGCTGCTGCCCGCATGAGAGCAGCCCGGGTGAAGCCTTTTTACAGCTTAGTGATAGCTCCGAGCTGGACCGCCCTGGATGAGACCGAGGGGTGGAAAAAAGGACATTTACCAGTTTCTTCTACCAGCTCAGCCTTGTGGTTTTTGTTTTTTTGTTTTTTTTTTTTGTTTGTTTGTTTGTTTGTTTGTTTGTTTGTTTGTTTGGGTTTTTTTTGTTTTTTTTTTTTTCTTCACCCCTGCAGCCCGGTGCATGCACATGGCATTTGTAAGCCCGGGCGGATTTTAACCCTTTCTTAGCAACACGGAACTTTTAAAGCACAATTCTTACTTGAGAGAAAGAAGAAAGAGAAAAAATAACAGAAAGTACATGGAACAGACACTGCATGAAGTCAGTTAGATGAGAAGTGAAAGAACTAATAATACTGGAATAGGATTGAAGAAGTGGACATTTTTAACTGGACTTTTCTAAGGTAAATTATGAAGAAATGAACTGTTCTTTGCAGCATCTTAGTATTATTTGGGTAGAATGCTATTCTAATCAAAATTAAGGACTGATGTAATAGAGATTTATTTGGGAACTTTGGAACCCCTGCTCCTGGGTCAAAAAGGAGGTCTCAGCCTTTTGAGACAAAGATAATTTTAGATCAGAAGAAGTATTCATAAATAATACCCCAGATACACTGAGAAGCTCTGCGGATAGAACATCACAGTCTGCGAAAACTCCGGGCGGCAGCAGAATGTGTAACAGAGCGAGCACTGGACTATTTTGTCTTGTAGTAAACGTCTTCATAAAAAGATCTGAGAAGTACTCTTCTCCTAGAGTAATGAGTAGTTATGTCTAAGTGGTGAAACTGACTGAAAATCCTAAGTTGTGTCTTTCTATGTTGTTCAATAAGAAAGTTAATAGTTTGTAAGAAGAAAGAAGCATGTTTTAAGGTATCACTCTGTTTTAGTTTAAGTTTTTCTTGTTTCTCAACTTTTTTTTTCTTTTCTTAGTCTTTTAATATATGTTAATAAAACTATTTTCGTTCATTTTTAAGCTTAAGCCTGCTTTGTTTATTTTTCTCCTTATCTCTCCCTCCCACAAAAATATTAACACTAAAACCCCTACATTAATTAGGGTTTCTGCCCGTTTTATTAAATTAAAACCATTACAAATCCTTCTAAAAAAGGTACATGGGCAAGACAGCTGCTAGTCAGGAGCTCAGAAGAGAAGGCAGAAACAACTGCTATTCCAGAATCAGCTGATAAAGTACGTAGGCTTTAAACTTTAGTTGAAATGAATTAGATCTACAGCATACATGTTACTGTTTGCTGCAGTACAAGTACACATCTGACTTGCATGAGCTAACAACGTTCAAGAAATAAATGACTGGACCATACAAGACCTTCTGTAGCTGAACTCATACCTCCAGCTAAACTTTTTACATTATTCTGCACTAAGCTACAGTTATTAAAACTACAAGCTTGAAAGAATAATTGAATGAAACAGTCACACTTGCCTCAGTTTTGAGCTATAAAAATTAATCGTAAGTGATTCTAAAATTGCTTAGAATTCCCACATTTCATCCATACTCCAAGCAACACATTTCTATTAATAACAAATGCCGTCCATATCCCTTTGATCTTTTTGGTTAAGTAAAAATTAAAGCAATATTCCTTTCAAAGGGAAGTCAGATACAATGGTACAAAGACAATGTGAAAACATGTACAAGGGTTTGGGTTTTTTTCTTGTTTCAGACAAGAAACTTTTCTAGATCTATGGAATAAGGGTCACGACACCACAATTTCTGCCAGTCTAGGCAAGATACCATGCCATGATTCCTGCCAAAGATGGTTCTAAATCTTCAATAGCTCCACAGTTCCCATTAGAAACAGTTCAGGTCATAAGCAACCTAATAAGGATAGTACCAGAATAAACATGTAAAACATACTTTCCAAGCTTTTATACCAAAAAGCCGGACTCAAAAGCCATCTGAGTTATTCCCAAAACTACTGTAAAAAAGGATTTCCAAATCCTCTGCAGTTAAAATGAAAAGACAGATAAAAAGAAGCAGAAGTGATATTAAATTGTGTGTAGATGCTTAAGCCTTAAGACAAAAATCACAAAAGGTGACATTTTTATCCTTTTTTTCCATGTGAAAGAGCTAGGGGTTGTCATAAAGCGTTTAAGACAACGCAACACCCATTTGGGTAGGAAGTCTCAAGGTGGAGAAGGAAATTTGTCCCTTGCATAAACACTTGCTTCTATCAAAACTTTAGTTTTTATTTTGATTTTGGGAACTATCACTTAAAATAGTCCACTTAGTTCTGTAAACAAAACAGGATTTCACCTTCAAATTTAATAGATACAGCAACATCATGCAAATAGTAACAAATTCTGTTGCTTCACTTCACTCCCTGAATAAGTTTTCTTACACAGTTCAACACTAACAGCTAAAATGATGCAACTAAAGGTAATAAACAGGGAATTTTAAGTAGCCAGTCAAAGTAAGTGACATTTATATCATCTTAGTCTCAAACTCTCATGCAAAGTTCCACCCAAAGCAATTTTTCATTTCTTCAGTGAAAAGCTAAGTACCCTCCCCACTGGAAGATATTGCATAATCTCCCACAGCAGCTAGTAGGTTTTGCAACATTACTAGCAGCAGTGCTTAGTGCTTAAGAACAGCTGTTTCTTTGTTAGAAATATTTTTTCCTGTTAACAATAAAACTCTTGCCAAGAGACATCAAGTCAACTAAAACCTCTGATGTTTTCTTTGCAACCTGCTGAGTTATCAGCAAAACCAATAGGCCACAGACTGACCTTCAAGCAAGGTCTTGCTCCAGAGGTTGGTGAGTGCTGTAACTTCAATACACCCAAAGAAAATAATATCACCACAGAAGGAAATCCCTTTCAAGTTCTCAGGGTAGCAGAGATGATACAGTGATTTTGGATTACTATCACTCCAATTAAAAAACCCTATAATTAAATAGTAAGTGCTACACAACGTGAGACAATTAAGAAAAAAAACAGGGCGCAAGGAAAGAAAAACGTGAAAAAAGATGCTGTGAGGAGGTGTCTTTCTGAAACTCTAGCAGCCTCGAATAGTTCACAAATGTTGCATGCTACAAGGACTTCATTTTCTCTGTACTAAGAGAAGCTTTAAAACACTGTTTACATCGTTTTCTAGACTCATGCATCACCACTGAAACACTTTCAATGCATTAAACATTTAAATCCCCATTACTTATAAAATAGGCAATCTTTCTGCTTCTAACAGACTATCACTGGCACCATCGAAGACTTCTTACCACTTCTGCTTTAAGTTTGATGTTTATTAGAAGACCAGAATGGGTACAAGTTTTCTTGCCCTTTGAAAGCTTTTTGATTTGTTACATAACTAAACATGTTTGTACAGCTTTCTTCATATCTACAAATCCTTAATCCACAGGACGTCAGTTCAGGCAATAATTATGTCAATAAATTGTAGATAGTCTAAGAAGGAAAGAAAGATGGAGAGACACTTGGAATTAACGTGCTGTGAATCAGTCCTGCATCATCCTTTGTCAGTGGAATTAGCAGGCTTTTCTTCCCTCTTCTTCTTGCCTTTTAGTAATAATTTTCAGTGCATTTGACACATTTCATCTCACTAAATGCACTGAACCCTAATAGAAGAGAACACCAGTTTTTCAAGCATAAGTTACTGAGGATGCATACCAGTTAATCTTAGGCAGCTGACATTGTCAAAGAGAAGCCACCCTGGCAAGAGCTACAGAAATCCTGGGCCAAGAGGAGAGAGGGATAACAAGCACTAAGATACCAAGCAACACAAAAGGCCAAGGCCTACCAATTCCTATCTCAATTACCCCCAAACCATAAATATCTCACAACAGTTTCAGAGCACACATTTCCACTGCTGTTGACAAGAGGAACTGCAAGCCTGAAATGACTAGTCGTCCACTTGGCATAGATTTCAGCATCGGATACTTGAAGAGCTGGATGAGAGCAAGACGACTTCTGAAAATAATTTTTAGTTTTTTACATGAGTTTCACAGAAGCCTCTCTGAATATTTAAGGGTCAAAGTAGTGTAGGCACTACAGTATTTGTATACCAGGATAACCACATTGATTTGCTGCTATGAACATTAGGTAGTACAGTCCTAAGAGGTTTTTAAACACTAAACAAAAAAACTGTGTTATAACTGCAGAACTTCTAGGGATGCCATGCTTTATATTTTAGTGTTTCTTACAGCTGTTTTTAGCTCAAATTAAAATGATAAATGCATTCAGTCTTTAAAAGGAGTGCTGTCATTCAAAATCTGGCCATTCTGGTGATAATGCAACACACTGGTGAATTTTCTCCCTCATTTTGGCTCAAATGCAGATGCAACTCATTATGGAAAATAAAGGATTTATTATAAAAGCAGAATTCTTATTTCTTCAATTTCCAAGACCATTTATATTTTTGAACACAGCTTCCTGAAACTGGGAAAGAAAAACAGAAATCAAGAGGACTATGAGAGCAGTAATGGTATTTTCTAAGTATATTTAATATTAACCTGCCATTAAAATGAATTTTTTAAAAAAGGTTAAAAAAACCCCTCTTGCTTCATTCTGGTTTATTTTACATACTAACAGTGTTTCAAATCTAGTAGCTTCTAAAGTTTCCCGTGTATGGTTTGTTTTTGCTAATTACACAATTAACAGATGTATAGAAAAGTAATTAATTTTTCCATTTTCAAAATTTTCTTTAAAAAAACCCCCAAGCCAAAACAACTCCCTTAAAAATAGAGAGAAGACTCAAATGAAGTACAGTTCCTTGACTTACTTTCGCACAAAGGGCATCACATTGCTATCCTTACTATTAATTTCTGCAATGTCACAAGACAGAAAACATGTGCTGAAAAGATCCTTTCAATAAGAAAAATACATAAAAGACACTCCCCAGGTACACTGTTTACTGCAAACAATTAAAGTATTTCAGTGGTAATACTGCTATTTTACTCAGAAAAAAATCTATACAATACTTTCCAATATAATTTCCAATATTCAGTAACAACAGATACTTCCCCTATTAACAACTTCAAGATAGAACTGTATATGCCATTCCACCAAAGAAAAAGGTTCTGAGAAGGAATTTGCTCTTTTTGAATCAGAGAAAACCAGAAAAAATACCACCAGTGAAAACATTCTTCACCAGCCCATTTACAAGAAAAGCTTTGTCCCTGTGTGACTGCAGGAAGCAATTCTCTTTCTTTGCAAGAAAGGGTTAGGTTTTATTTGGGATTCACAACATGACAATACTTTAATGCAAATTCCCCAGGAGAGACAATAAAGAGGCATTAGTAGGAGAGAACTGAAGGATGATATGAATGTTTTGATAGTGATGCCTCTAGTCTGAAATCGAACATCTTGAGAAGTTCAGATTAGAAGGAAAATATTTTGATCTACAACAGCCAGTTCAGAATAAACTGTCTACGGGTTCAGCAGCTGATATTATTAATTCAGAAAACTCCTCAGTTAAAGCAACCATGTACATCATAGAGCTGCTTTCTTCTCGCATAGGCAGCCTGTTCTGCTCTACAACAGTTAATAGTTCCTCAAAAAACTTTTATTTTAAAGACAAGTGGTGCTAGAGAAAAATCATTCTTCTTCAAACTAGAAAAAAAAAAAGGTAAAAAAAGAAAAAGAAGCACCATTTCCACCTAATCTGTGATATCACCTATTGCACTGGAGACATGTACATTACAGAAGAGATATAAACATTAAGAATAGACTCCAAGAAACATTTCTTTTTCCTATTCTCCAGCTCAAAAAGCAGTTTGTACTCTAACAATAGTTTTAAAAGAAATCATTGCCATCTTTATAAGGAGACACAGCACAAACATCATCCTGAAGCAGGCTAAGCTTGGAAAAGTAACATCTTTGAGCAGAAAATAACTATATAGTCCAACACTAACTTCATAAGAAACCACCCGCACAGCAGGCACTGGAAGGACTTTTTCGTAAAGAAAAGCAAAGAAAATAACAGCAGATTTGGGAAGATGTGTATAAAGAGAATGCAGGGATTTTGTTTTATAGATTTTAGCAGGTCCCCTTGTTCCTTGTTCTATACCTAGGCAGTCCCCTAAGTCTTTACACAAGGACGATTGCATCTCTTGGAACCAGTGTGAGAGAACAAGGCAATGGTGGTGGACAGAAGACTGTTCTACAACTAAAATTTTTCAAGTGCTTTTCACTGAATAGAACAAATACAAGTTCAGGATAGTTAATGCCAGACAATACAAAATCTCCACTTCATTTGAGTGAGTCTCTGCCTTCTACTGCAGCTGTGGAAGAGAATAATTCAGGCATATTTAATCTGACCTGCCTCAAATAGACAGTTTCTCCTACCTCCCAGAGAAACTCTATCAAGAAGCATGCATGTTAAGTAATCAGAACTGTAACGGAGATGCCTAAAGCTTTTCCTCTTCTGAAATGCAGTCAGCATTCTCAGCTGCAGGGCTGATAAACATACAAAATTAAAAGAAATAGAAGCACATAATCAGCTTGACTTTAATCAATTTCCAGTAAGGTCATTGACACTCCGACTAAAATGAAATCTAAAAGTTCCTTCCAAAGCTGTGTTTTAAGTTTATACTCCCCTACTCCCTTGTACAATTCATAATAAGATTTTTCAAAAATCCAAACAAACGCTTGACCCCTTCCATGCAGCTGTGTCAGCTTTAGAACATATATTCTCTTTGCAAACATGTCCACGTCTTGTGATGGTTTCTATGGCTAGTGCTTACACTGCTATGAAAAAACAGAGCTTTGCTATTAGAATTTTTGATGACCTGAGGAGAAAAAAAATTTCTAGTTTTCTTCCTTCCACTTTCCAAGAAAAACAGGGAATTTGAAACTAATGAACTAATATCCACAATAAAAAGGAACATTTAATACTCTAGAACAGAGCTTTAAATTAAGCATTTTATTCTTCTGATACCATGAACCACAATAAAGAAAAAGGCCTCTTCTTTTCCTTCAATCAATACAAACCCCTAATAATTCAAGTTTCAAAATATTTACATAAAATATTAGCATTATATATGTTATTGAAAAACTGAGCCAGCAAGGTAATCTGTTTTCAATTATTTGTGGCAACTAGAAAAGATGATAACACATAAAGTAATAACTGACAATAATCATCCAATGAACAGGTTCAGGCCTTATGGAAGCAATAAGCTTCCATTTATAATAGCCACTTGCAATCATAAATATGTATTTCCTTTTCTGCTTCATCAAGTTTATTATATATATACTGAGATGTGCTCACCATCCAGCGTAACTTCTTTCTGCAAGGACCATACACTGTTTTTTATATTATGGAATGGGTTAGTATAATTGCAGGTGTAACAAGAGTGTTAACTGACTTATTGGTACATTAGTACATCCCTGTAAATGGGTTCTGAATAATGTCATACTTACAACATCAAACTTCTGTGTGATGTTTCCCTGGACATCAAGTAAATAAACTTTGCCATAATGTGTTCCCAGTGCCAAAAACTGTGAAAGAAAGAGACTGGTTACATAAACCCAAAGACATCACAAGAAATACTATAGCAATGCTAAATGAACTCCAGCAACACTGAGAAAATGAAAAAAGCACACCACTTTCTATAGAAAAAGGTTATTTTAACAATACCCAAAGAATAAAACAGGGCTTCAAGCCCATATTACTCTGATAGTGCAAGTTAGCTGTCAGAATGAATCATGAGGACCCTTATCCACTGACAACTAATGGTACGTCTGCAGTCTATACACACCAGCTGATGGACTGTGGCAACAAATTAAAAATGCAGCGTGAGAGCAAGAACCAACAGAGATCTGAAATAGTTCCTAGATCCTTTCTGCAGCTTTGTTTCAATCCTAATGTTTCCTTTGAGCTTTATTTTTAATTCTTCTTCATTATTAAAATAAAAACTAAGTGTACAAACACAGCAAAAGGGCAACTGTAATCCACTGGTTAAATACAGCAGAATTATGGAAGGTCTCTGACAGTGCATTTAAGCACACAGATAACTCCTGGGTTTGCTTTCCTTCACAAAGTAATATTCCTAAACAGAATACTCCCAAGAAAAATACAATTCCTTGGAAATTACAGGAGCTTCATTCTAAAAAGTAGTGGCAAAATAAAGAAATCTCTACCTGAATCCATTCTATCCCAAACTTATTTTGATACACACAAGAAGAGAATTGGTTCTGAGAGATCTGCTGCTAATTGAACCATGTGAACTACACCTGAACAGAAAAGATAGAATTTCAGTACTACTTGATTTATGACAGAGGTTTCTTTTATTTGCCTCCTCCCCCACCCTCCCACTTTCAGCATTACTGAAATAGTCTAGGCTACTCAATTCTCTGTATTTCACTGCATGTGAGCATGCTTCATTGCAACCTATAATGAAATGCTCAAATTTACAGGCACTGCTAAGCGTGTCAGTCAGGCAGCACAATCTTTAAAAAATAACCTTACAGAAAGTCAAGGTTTAAAAGGATTTATCAAAATGGAATTGCTTAAAATGAAATTTCAGTTCAGGCACTTAAAATATGAAGCTACATTAAAAGGAGTCAAGAAAGGGAAAGAAGAGGTTCATTAGAAATTCATTCCCTGCAATGCCTTTCACTCCTGCAAGGTTGCCTTTTTTCAGGAAGAAAAAAGTCCCCCGGGTAAAAAAAATCAATACTGGTTAATAAAACATCAGGTGTGCAGACATAACTAGGTATGACTATTCCACTCTACAGGCCTGCTTGAATGCACCAGGTGCCATGACGATTAGTCATCCACTGCAGACAGCAAGCCTGGTGAAAAT
The DNA here is from genome assembly GCF_015227805.2 of Hirundo rustica. Lineage (NCBI taxonomy): Eukaryota > Metazoa > Chordata > Aves > Passeriformes > Hirundinidae > Hirundo > Hirundo rustica. Next base: position 101,348,537 of record NC_053450.1, read on the forward strand.
ATGATGCTTTAGCAGCAAACATGAAAAAATATATATTCTGGGGGGAAATTAGTCTGAATACAGAAGCCAGATCTCAGGATTCCCAATAAAGTTAAACTGCTTTAGTCAGAATCATATTTTACATATTACTGTATAATTTTTCTAATGATAGCATTTAGCAGGGCTTTTCCTGTTCGTTCAGGGAAAAAAAAAATCCCAAAAACCCAACCAGAATGAAACAGAAATACCCTTGCAATACCTATAACCCAGTTTCATTTTTAAGGTCTCTGTTGGAAGAGACCTATTCCTAAAAGATTTCAATACCTGGCTCCTAACAATATTGATTCTTCTCATAAATAGTGTAACTGGTTAGCTGGAAAACTAGAAGTGCTGGGATACTTCAACACTTTTCCTGTATTGCCACGCTTTGTGACATCATAGCAAAAGCTCTGCACATCCTTATAGAAAAATCCTGTTAAACCCTGGGTTTTCAAAATTTACCTGAGATGCAGAAATAAAAGGTAACAGAAACACACCACAAAGAGGAAATGCTTGCCAATTTTCCAAATATCTGTGTAACTCTAAGTTATCAAAACCATTTTAAAAAGACTTATTGTTTTCATTCACACAGTTAAAATACAAGCTTCATCGTAAGAGCCTCTTGAGCCATAGCAATAGCCCTCTGAGGAAAAGAAACATAGCACAAGTCAATTTAGAAATATAGCCAAACAATACAGATAGATCCCTCTACAGTAACTGTTAAGGAGGTATTACTGGCTATGAAAAATTATACATTCAGAAAATAGCAACTATGTTTTACATACTAATAGCTGACAAATCGTTAACTCACACTTTCAGATGCACTTCAGCATGCCCCAATATTCTAAAATATTTTTCAATATTAATAAAAGAGAAGAAAACTCATAAAATACAAAAACAATTGTTAAAGTAACTAAAGAAGCATATGAAGTTTATTCCTTTTAAGAACAAAATATTAATTCTTCTTAAAATTTCTTTACTTTGCATTGTCTATTACTTTACCCCTATCATTCTCCGGTACATCAAAACCTCTGGAATGTGCAGTTCCTCTCTTTGTTTTCAACATACTGAATCAGGGGAGGAGACAGGGGAGTATTAGTATGACACCTCCCAAAAGAAAAACCTCAGCAAACAAAAAGATACAGTAAATACTTTCTTCTACATTGCACTAACATGTCTTCCACAGCTGAATATACGCTAAGCTCCTGGCATGATCAAGTTGGTCTTTACTGACACAGACTGTAAAAGTAAGCACAGTATATTCCAACTTCCTTTGTGAATAAAGAAGTTAGGACTGTATTCTGATTGTAGTTCATAATATACAATATTATGAAACATATATACAATATGAAACATATACAATATTATTATTTATCAAAATAAAATAAAATGTGCCACTTCATAATTAAAACTGAGTGAGCATTTTTCTAGTAGCTTATATAAACATCTCATCTAACAAATCACTGCATCTTGATTTCTCGTCTCTTTTCCTCATTGAGAAAACATATTTCTCACTGAAAAAATGCTTGATAAATACAAGAAGGGAATTGATTTGAGAGATCTGCTGTTAATTGAACCATGTGAACTACTTGTTTTATCACTGAGAAAATGTGGTTTGTGCAATACAGGTTAATGGTGAATTTTGTTTACGTTACTGTTGTCTTGCAGTGCAACTCTACATTTGGCATCACTTCTACACAGAAATATACCAATGATTATAAGCACAGATAAATATATAAACCAAGCAGAAGTGCTTGCTATCTCAGCCACAAAGTCACATAATACCTTTTCATGCACTGTCATGCAGCTGGCTGCATCTTTCTGGAGAATTTCAGTCACTCCATTAGAAAGCCGTTCATACTTGAGCTTAGGTTCTTCTTCACTCTCATCTTCCTAAATTTTTAGGAATGTAAGAAAATGGAAGCAAGAGAGAAAAAAACAACAAAAAAACTTAGAAGTTTATTTTAGATAAAAACAATCCCAAAATTATCACACAGCAACAGGCGAAGATGGATCACTGCGATCTCTTCATAACAGCCATTACAATCAAAAGCCAAACTTTCACAGTTTAATAATCTGAAGGGATTTGGGCTGTGCTTTTTTTGTTACTGGTTTTTCTTTTTACTCCAAAGTTCTGGGTGCAAAGACTGTATAGCAGCATGTCAATTCAGCTGTAAGAGGCACTTTGTATCTAAAAAGCAGGAAAAAATGTGCATGTGTACTTTGTTACATAGTCATTTGCAATTTTGAAGTAAAATACAAAAAGGATGGATACGATAATGAATGATGATAAAATAAAATGTGCCACTGTAGCCACAATGAACTGAAAGCTGAAGCATGCACGTTACAAGAAACTTCATGACCTTTACAAGATGCTGCACCTCTGTAGGAAGGATAGAGACAAAATGCTGTGAACAAAAATAAGAATCCACTAGGAATAAGTTAATTGTATAAAATCCACCAATGGGCTTATGGTAAAAAAAAATTACTATAAATATGTTTTCTGGGAAAAGGATCTGGACACAGTATATTCCTATGAACCACCTTTATCTTCTTTACATTAGGATCTTTTTCTGGTAAATACTGAAGTTTTCCCTTTCCTTCTTTTCAAGCATGTTCAGTATTATCACCCAATCACTACTTAAATGCAAGGAAAGATCATGGGGCAAAGAGTGAAGAGAAAGGAAACCAAGCTAAAAAAACCCCCAAACAAATAAACAAAAGCAAGCAGCAAATTTGTTGCTCAAAGAAGACCCAAGATGTTTATCTTTTAGGAAAAGAAAATCCCAGTTGCAAAATAGCTCTTGGGTCTTAGGCATCTATCTGTAACAGTCAGTCTACAGAAGTACAATGCCAGAGAGATTCCACAGGCTTCAGTAAGTCTCAGTTAATCTTATACATGCACAGACATACACAAACCCTTATATACCCCTTGGTCCTCACTGGGAAACAGTATACCTGCAATAATATTCTCCTACACTCGCTACTGACTGTAATGAATATATCAACACTGAGTAAGTTTCCCACACAGAACATATCTTTCATTCTTAAGCAACCAGAATATACTAGTGAAGTGCTCCAGTTAGAAGTGCTTGACTTCCCACCAACCACTGCCTTCCAATTCCTAAAAATGCCCAGTGTCAGCCTACAGCAAAACGGTATTTGTGCAATATTTTCTTGTAGTCAATGTTGCAAAAAATAGATTTGGAAGAGAGACATGTTAACAGGTGAATAAAATGTTTTTTACTTAAACTGCCTTTGCAGTACTAAAGCCAGTCTTTCCCAAGTTAAATAGTATGGTCATTTACTATGTGTGCTACCATCATATATGGTAACAAGAACATAACCTCATAAATAACACAAAAAAGCCATATAAACACCTATGGAACCAACCAGTATTTAGCCTCATGCTTATAGAAATATGCTGCAAAGAGAGTCTATTTTAAAATGTTATGTGAGTGTTTTATGACAGAATACAAATAAGATTAATACAGGGATGCCAGCAGCGCATGACGTAGGAGTATGAAGTGAGGTGTCAAAATGTCCACCAAGAAACAATTTTATTCAGTAAATCTAACACTGAACAAAGTTGTTACACGACAGAATGACAATGTCAAATTACAGGTCTGTATATAAATCAGTCAAATTCTGCACGCCTACAGATTGTTAATGGCTACAAGGTACAGGGAGGAGGTGAAGCCAAAATAAAAAGCATACATGTGATAGAAGGAGGGCATAAAGAAGTATGTGTCCATTTTATAACAATTAATACATTACTGCATTTTATACATTGCTTACAAAGATTACACTTGAAATGCATGGGCAATCATTGAATAAATTCATAAAAGTAAAAACTGAACTCCAGTCATCTAGTTTTTATAAGATCCCACATGTTGCGGGGGCCTGGACATCCAATGTGCAACCAACATGAAAAGTTAATTCTAGTCTCTTGAGTAGTTTGCAAAAAATCTTTCACCCATGGACCATTAGATAAAGTTACTGTAAATAAGTTTTACCTGTCTTATTTATGAGTGAAAACAGTAATGTTTTCTGCACATGTGTCTAGGTTTGAAAGACAGGTATCTGCTAGGGAGGGGCAGGGCCTCTCTAGGAATGGGGAATACCAATCCCCTCCTTCCAAGATATTATAATTTAGAAGATTAAAGAGGCTTTTCAGTCAGAGCTATGGGAAAAGGAATAACAGTTCTTTACTAGTAAGTATAACAAGGCAAACAAACAACAACAACTACAGCATTAATAATAAACAGAACCAGGAACCTCAAGGGGCTTTGTTTTACAAAGCCCAGGGCAGTCTGATCTCTTGGGACTCCAAGAACCCCAAACTGAACAGTGGAAACTCCTCGGCTGGCGGCTGGAATGGCAGGATGACCGCATCAAGCATCAGGCAGGGGAATGTCCCAGCAGGGGAGGGGGATGCAGGGCTACAGTGTAGCAAAAAGAGCAGTGCTGAAGAAGCCCTGACGGCAGGACAGGGCTGGCCTAGCTCCAGCAGGGCAAGCAAAGGAGTTCAGAATTCCTGGGCACATGAGCAGATGATAGTAGATTTCCCAGGATTGGACTTTTTGTTGACAGTGGACTCCTCCTGCAGCAAGCAGCAGCCTGGCCGTCCTCTCCGATGCCAAGAGCTAGAAGAACCACCCCCCCCGCTCCCCCAGCCCTGTTCTTTTCCCTCCTCCAAAACTCATGTTGGTGTTCCCCCTCCCAAATTTTGGCCACTTCTTTTGTGTTGGTCAAGCACTTTCTAAGCACCAGTACTTAGTCTCTTAGCAATTTATGGGGAAAAATTCTATAGTAAAAAAAAAAAAAAAAAAGAAACAAACCTAATCCCCAACAACATGCATATACAAAAAATATATACTTTCAAAAGTCAGTGCACTGAAACATTCTGCCAGGCTTCAAAGTAAGTAAATAAAATGAAAACTCCCTAAAAATAGGCATGATGATGTACCTATTTCACGCTTTCTTGACAGGTATCTTCTGTGTTAAACAGAAGTCAAGCTAAAAGGTGCATTAAAATGAGGTTGGGGCACTTTACTGTAAACAAAATGAAATAAAAAGGTGATTTGCAAGATTTTTCTACTGCTTCAGAGTGATATATTAAATCCATTTGATGATCTCTTATTTAGAATAACAGGGTTTAATAATTTTAAAGGTATTTTTCTATCAGGAAAAGCTTTCATGCAGTTTGAACTTCTAGAGTAAACACAAGCCACTGTTAATAACAGCAAATCAATATTTTTTGTTAAATTTTAATAATCTTGAAAACCTGCAAATTAAACCATGAGCAGCCTGAGTGGAGATGTCAGTTAGCTGTGTTTCTATGACAACCTAGAGGAATAGTACAAGTCCTGACTTGCAGCAAAGCTAAGATATAAAGAGTGACATTTACCCCATACAAGAGAACTCACAACTTTCCTAAGGGAAAAAATAATAAAAAATCAATTGCTGCACTTACATGGATTTTTACTAAGTGTATGACACTTCTAATTAAATCCTCCTAGAGGATTTGAAAATAATTTTTATAACACTGCTTTTTGTATTACCACTTAATGCTACTTCAATATTTAATGCCTAAAATTATCTGAAACAACAATACTGAATTCTGAGATATTTGGCAAATGTTTTAAGAGAAAAAGAAATATTTACTGCACAAAATGTGTAAAGCACTTCACACGTGACAGCCTTAAATTCTGAAAGGGAAGGAGACCCACAGAGCTGCCAGGAGGAAGGTACTTTTGCGATGTTGTAAAATAAATAATGACCATTTTTCAGCTACAGGAATGCTAACTTGAAACTCATACTTAATTTGATTTTCTACTTGCCTTTTAAAGCTAAAGCTAGCAGTCATATGACTAAAATATGCTGTAAAGAACAGGTATCTATAAACATTTCCTATTGAAAGCCCATTTCCTACTGAATTAAATAGTCTAATTAGCCCCTAAGACTTACACAAACCCCCTCCTACTTAGAACTCTTCCAATTGTCATTGCTGAACACTCCTGGACTGAAAACAAATTCCTTTTCATTCACCCAGCACCTACTCAATACCAACTCTTCTTCTGAAATGGATTTACAAAACTAACGAGAGCTACACATCTGCAACAAGCTCTAAACAAGCCAGTGCCACTGCAAGGGATGCTCACCACTCTTTCTGAAGCCAGGTTCACAATCTTCTTCCCACATTCTACCCCATTTTTCCTAGCTTTGCCTACAGGAACTTCTGTGCTGCTATCATGAGTAGGAAAAAAGGAAAATAAAAAAAAAAAAAAAAAAAAAAAAGAAAGAAAGAAAAAAAACCTGAAATCAATCCTTGTGAAGAAGATTTCTAGAAGTAACCTGTGGGCAGGTCCCAGAGTCATTCCATTAGCCCACATTTGCTCCTGCAGCAGAGGATCTGCCCACGGGACAGTCTGTCACATGAACTACATGCTCTATTGATTACAGATACTCTAATTATGTTACAGGCACTGACAGCAGAGTGTCATCCTTCCGACAATTTGTCCCCAAGGTTTTTCAAAGCCTTTATGGAAATAAACATTGCATACATTATAAGGTAAGTGTCCTTCCCCTTTGCTGCACATCTTCCGTCCCAGTTAGAATTCCAGTTACTCTAAGTGGCCATTCCAGCCTTGTTTATGCCTGCAAGTTTTGATCCTGCAAAGCATTTAAACTCCAATACAGAAATAGCTGAGGTCCATCACTGAAGCAATTTCAAAAAAGACACACTCACAGCCTACTCCAACAAGGCCCTGGTATCATAGCCCTTCTTAAAAGGCTATGTCGGGGGGGGGGGGAAACAAACAAAAAAACAAACCAAAAAAACCACCACAACAAAAAAACTCTACAGGTTTTTGTTTTTGTTTTTGTTTTTTTTTTACATGCTTTCTTTAAAGTTTACATTGATTTCAGAGATTATAAGAAAAATTTTGAATTACCTCATTTCCTCCTGGCCAGGACAGGGTTAATTTTTGCAGAAGCCAGAGGAGGCATGGCTAGGACACAGTCTATCCTACACCACATCATGCCATTGCCAGGTGAGGGGAGGGACAAGGACCCTTCTGAGGAGAAGGGGTTCCTTCTAGTTGAGCAGAGGATGGGTTGGGTAATGCTGGTTCCAAGTCAGAGTAGCGGGAGAGTATGGGTGAGTATTTTTGCATGTGAATCATTCTCCTTTTTGTACACTTTAGTTATTAGTGCTATCATTGTTACTGTTCATTTTCCTATCTCTTTGTTGTTTCCAGTAAATTGTTTTTATCTCAACCCATCATCTTTCCATTTTATGCCTCCTACTCTCCTCTCCAGCCCACTGCAAGGGAAGAGGAGGAGGGGAGCAAGCAAGCAGCACGTGGTTTGTAGAGTCTCAGAGTGAGAAGCAGCTTCTAGCCAGACTGCTATGAAAGGCATAAATCCCATCACCAGTGGGGTTTCTCACCACCATCTGACCCCCCCCCCCCAAAATGTCTGCATACCCTTTTTATCACCAGACTTGCTTGGAAGGGTAGGATTGCACCCAGGACAGACATGCAAACCTTACTTTGGACAAGGGAGGCCAAGAAGCACCTTACAAACTTAAGGTTAACTGCCACAAGATTTCCACAAAACAAGTACTACCAAACAAAAGATACAGATAAAGCTTTTTATTAAAACCTTCACAGTGTTTCTATATGTGGCAACTGTACCAAATGGGTCACAATGCCTCTTTTGGCCCAATAAAGAAATTATGACTATTTTCAGCCTTTAACCTTTCCAGTTAAGCTCTCAGACCTTTGTTAGGACCCAATTATTCATTCAAGGTAAAGAGATACTGATTTACAAATGAACCTGATTTTACACTTGCTGAATTCCATTCCCAAAAATCTACAAGGAAAATAATCTAACACCAAGTCCCTCAGACAAGCAGGTTCACTTATCTGTCATCTCTAGTTTTCTCCACCCATACTATATTTAGGCTAAATGTGGTTTAAACAATCTGGTAATCCAGATAATTAGACAGAAGCCTCTATATTCTCAGTATCACCCACAAATATCCATGTGCATAATTTCTCACTTTCTTCTTTACCATATTTCACACCAAAACATTTTCTAATAGCTGTATGCTAAAACACTGAGACTTACCATACTTTTCTTGTATCTGTACAGTGGCAGTAATTAAGCTTGACAAACTTGTCCTAGGTTACAATGTAAAATGTGCCCAAAGTATGTATTCTATCACCATCTACATGAAATGTTGAAACTAAGTTGTGCACCACTGTTTCCCGTGCCCCCTCCCTCCAGACTATCTTCTGTTAATGGCCCATCAATGCCGTCCTGCATGACTCATAGATAACTCTCCCCAGGAGCTATCTCTGTTTAATAGGCAATCAAGGACTCATTACAAAACTGATAAAATTATATCAGTCCATTGTGAGATGCTCCGCCCAGGGGGAGGAGCCAAGCATTCCCACCTGGATATAATCTGGGCCTTGGGACAGCACAGGCAGCCTTACCCACTGGATTCCCAGAGGACAAGAGCTACCAGACCTTTCTGCAAGAACACTGCTTCAACAAGACCACTTCATCTAGACTGCTACCACCACGGTTTCAGGTTGTATTCTGACTCTGTCAGTGATCTTTTGTACCATTGCATGTGTTTTATTTTATTTTACTTTTTTTCCCCTCTCCTATTAAATTGTTTTTTCTGACTTGGAGTCTCTTGCTGGTTTTGCCTTCAAGCCAGTACATATATTTTGGTGCCCAATGTGGGGCAGGAGGTACTGAGAAAAGTCAGAATTACAATTTTGTAGTGAGGAAAAAAGAAACAGCTGTCCACTATGATGCTCAACATGCTTTCATATATCTTATACCTAGCTCTCTACATTTTCCCACACATAGGGCAGTATTTGCCGGTCTTAATGCTCATGTGTAGACCAGGGTATGGTACCAGAATTGCTGTATTAGTCTATTATGTTTATTGTTTGATAACCTCTGAGGCAATGAGCATCATTCGGAATATATACTCTATTTTGTGTTCTTGTCCTGGTCCAGAATGCTACATCTGGGCTCTCAAGAATCGCACCCAGCCCCTGTGGGGAGGGGTAAAGAACGATTTTTTCCAGTCTTTTAGGTATGGCACAGCAGTTTTCCAAAGTATTGAGTTCTCTCTAGGTGCCAAGGACAGCATAATATTGTTGTTAGTTCTGCTTTGCCTTCTCTGCACGGCCTGCACCATGTTTAGAAATCAAACACTACATGGGGTGGTGCAGCGTCTCCTTGAGGAGGAGGGAAAAAGAAACAAATGCAAAACAACGGCATCCGTGTCTACACAAACTGTCGTAGAGGAAACAGGAACCGCATCTATGCAGACTGTCACAGAAGAGAAAAGAACCAAAAACAAAGCAACAGTGTCAGTGTCTACACAAGCTGTCACAGAGGAGAAAGAAACCAAAGGTGCCATCAGCATCTCCACACAAACTGTCACCAAAGCAGAACAACCTAAACCAGTGGCAGTTGCCCCTGTTCAGAAGAAGAAATCAAAGAGCAAATCAGTCCGCATAATGACTGATGAGGATGTGGCAGGACCTTTGCACCCAGCAGAAGAGACAGAGCCAGAGATCATCACCCGCTCTCTGTCCCTGGGTGAACTGCGTGACCTGCGGAGGGAATTCACCCGCCAGACAAACGAGTCCATCCTAACCTGGCTGCTCCGCATCTGGGACGCTGCAGCCAATTACACCATTCTGGATAGAAGTGAGGCCAGGCAACTGGGATCGCTGTCTCGGGATGTGGTCATTGACCAGGGGATCGGGAGAACCCAACAAACTCTCAGCCTCTGGCGGCGACTGCTAACAAGTGTGAGGGACAGATACCTTTGTAAAAAAGACCTCCAGGTGCACCAAGGAAAATGGAGCACAATGGAACAAGGTATCCGATGCCTGAGGGAATTGGCTGTGGTGGAGATCATTTTCTCAGAAGATGAGAGATTTCCTAAAAGCCCAGATGATGTCCAGTGCACATCGCAGATGTGGTTGAGATTTGCACGGCTTGGACCAGAGATGTACTCCCGTTACCTGGCAACGCTGCAATGGAGGGAAGGTGAGGACAAGGTGAGTGTCTTGGTCAATAAACTAAGAATTTACGAGGATACTGTCACCGCCCCATTTCGTACCCATGTCTCATCCGTGGAAACAAGGCTGGCTGAGCAAGTCCGGAGCTTGATTGAAGAGGGCCATCAGAAACTGAAAAAGGAACTTAAGGAAGAAATTTACCACATCTCACCAGAACCAACAAGAGTCTCTGCCATTAGGAGCAGGTACCCACCAGCCAGGGAGAGAGGATACACTCCACGGGGTAACCTCTAGTCTTTTCTTCGGGAGCATGGAGAAGACATGAGGAATTGGGATGGAAAACCCACCTCCTCCTTAGCAGCCCGGGTACGTGAACTGAAGAGAGAGACACCTACCACGAAGAGCTCATCTAGAGCCAACACTGCTCCAGTCTCAAAGGCACAGAACTCCAGACAGTATAAGAAGAATGATATGACTGATCCACTTGAAGGGACCTCAGGAACATATTTACAGGAAGAAAGCAACGTGTACCATGACCAGAAATAGGGGGGCCCTGCCTCTAGCCAGGTAGAGGAAAGGGACAATCGGATCTATTGGACTGTGTGGATCCGATGGCCGGGCACATCTGACCCACAAAAATATATGGCTTTGGTTGACACTGGTGCCCAATGTACCCTGATGCCATCAAGGTATGTAGGAACAGAATCCATTTCTATTTCTGGAGTGACAGGAGGGTCCCAGCAGCTGACTGTATTGGAGGCCGAAGTGAGTTTAACCGGGAATGGGTGGCAAAAACACCCCATCGTGACTGGCCCAGAGGCCCCATGCATCCTTGGCATAGACTACCTCAGAAATGGATACTTCAAAGATCCAAAAGGATATCGCTGGGCTTTTGGGATAGCTGCTGTGGAGACAGAAGACATCAGACAACTGAGTACCTTGCCTGGTCTCTCAGATGACTCCTGTGCTGTGGGACTACTAAGAGTTGAAGAACAACAGGTACCAATCGCCACAACAACAGTACACCGACGGCAATACCGCACCGACAGAGACTCTGTGATTCCTATCCATGAGATGATTCGGAAACTGGAGAGCCAAGGGGTGGTCAGCAAGGCTCATTCACCTTTCAACAGCCCTATATGGCCAGTGCGTAAGTCCAGTGGAGAATGGAGACTGACTGTGGATTACCGTGCTCTGAATGAAGTCACCCCACCACTAAGTGCTGCTGTGCCAGACATGTTAGAGCTTCAGTACGAGCTAGAGTCCAAGGCAGCAAAGTGGTATGCGACCATTGATATTGCCAATGCCTTCTTCTCCATTACTTTGGCAGCAGAGTGCAGGGTCCAGTTTGCCTTCACCTGGAAGGGCGTACAGTACACCTGGAACCGACTGCCCCAGGGGTGGAAACACAGCCCCACCATCTGCCATGGACTGATCCAGACTACACTGGAAAAAGGTGAGGCTCCTGAACATTTACAGTACATTGATGACATCATTGTATGGGGGAACACAGCAGGGGAAGTCTTTGAGAAAGGAGAAAAGATCATCCAGATTCTGCTGAAAGCTGGTTTTGCCATTAAGCGAAGTAAAGTGAAGGGACCGGCCCAAGAAATCCAATTCCTGGGAGTAAAGTGGCAAGATGGACGGCGGCAGATTCCCACTGAGGTCATCAATAAGATCACCGCCATGTCCCCACCGACCAGCAAGAAGGAGACACAAGCTTTCCTAGGCGCCATAGGTTTCTGGAGGATGCACATTCCTGAGTACAGCCAGATTGTGAGCCCTCTCTACCTGGTCACCCGCAAGAAGAACGATTTCCACTGAGGCCCTGAACAGCAACAAGCCTTTGCCCAGATCAAGCAGGAGATCGCTCATGCGGTAGCCCTTGGCCCAGTGAGGACGGGACCAGAGGTGAAGAACGTGCTCTACTCAGCAGCCGGGAACAATGGCCTGTCTTGGAGTCTTTGGCAGAAGGTGCCTGGGGAGACTCGGGGCCGACCACTGGGATTCTGGAGCCGAAGCTACAGAGGGTCTGAAGCCAACTACACTCCCACAGAAAAGGAAATCTTAGCCGCCTATGAAGGACTTCAAGCTGCCTCAGAAGTAATTAGCACTGAAACGCAGCTGCTTTTGGCACCCCGACTACCAGTGCTGGGATGGATGTTCAAGGGAAAGGTTCCTTCCACGCATCATGCCACTGACACCACATGGAGCAAATGGATTGCCCTCATCACACAGCGCGCCCGTATTGGAAACCCGAATCGCCCTAGGATTCTGGAAATTATAACTAACTGGCCTGAAGGTGAGACTTTTGGATTATCTTCTGAAGAAGAAGAAGAACAAGTGACACGTGCCGAGGAAGCCCCACCATATAACAAGCTACCAAAGACTGAAAGACAATATGCCCTTTTCACTGACGGTTCCTGCCGAATTGTAAGCGCTAACCAGAAATGGAAAGCTGCAGTATGGAGCCCCACACGACGAGTTGCACAAGCTACTGAAGGACAAGGTGGATCAAGTCAGGTTGCAGAACTTAAAGCCATCCAGCTAGCTTTAGATATTGCCGAACGAGAGAAGTAGCCAAGACTCTATCTCTACACCGACTCGTGGATGTTAGCTAATGCTCTGTGAGGATGGCTGAACCGCTGGAAAAAGGCCAATTAGCAGCGCAGAGGAAAACCCATCTGGGCTGCTGAGATTTGGCAAGACATCGCCGCCCGAGTAAAGAAGCTGACCGTGAAGGTTCGACATGTGGATGCACATGTGTCCAAGAGTCAGGCTAATGAAGAGCATCACAACAACGAGCAGGTGGACAAAGCCGCCAAGGTGAAAGTATCACAGGTGGATCTAGACTAGCAACACAAGGGAGAAGTATTCTTAGCCCGTTGGGCCCATGATGTGTCTGGTCATCAGGGGAGAGATGCAACATACCAATAGGCCCGTGACCGAGGGGTGGACCTTACTATGGACAACATCTCACAGGTCATCCACAACTGTGAGACCTGCGCTGCAATCAAACAGGCCAAGCGGGTAAAGCCTCTGTGGTACGGTGGACAATAGTTGAAGTACAGGTATAGGGAGGCCTGGCAGATTGACTACATCACCCTTCCCCAAACCTGCCAAGGCAAGCACTATGTGCTAACTATGGTGGAAGCCACCACTGGATGGTTGGAGACCTACCCTATGCCTCATGCTACTGCTCGGAATACTATCTTAGGCCTTGAAAAGCAGGCCTTGTGGAGACATGGTACTCCTGAGAGAATCGAGTCAGACAATGGGACCCATTTCAAGAACGGCCTTATAAACACCTGGGCTAGAGAACATGGCATTGAATGGATATATCACATCCCTTATCATGCACCAGCTGCCGGGAAAGTTGAACGGTGCAATAGGTTACTTAAGACTACCCTGAAGGCGCTTGGTAGGGGGACTTTCAAAAATCAGGAACTGAACTTAGCAAAGGCCACCTGGATGGTCAACACTCGAGGGTCAATCAATCGAGCTGGTCCTGCCCAGTCTGAACCCTTGCACACAGTGGATAGAGATAAAGTCCCTGTGGTACACATGAAAAGCATCTTAGGAAAAACTGTTTGGATTAATCCCACATCAAGCAAAGGCAGACCCATCCGTGGGATTGTTTTTGCTCAAGGACCTGGTTCCACTTGGTGGGTAATGCAGAAAGATGGGGAAACCCGTTGTGTACCACAGGGAGACCTAATTTTAAGTGAGAACTGGGTGTAGGGTTTCATTCTGTATATGTGTATATTTATCTATCTAGCTGTAAGAATGTATTAATTTAGGTATGATATAGATGGTCATAGAATAAGGGGTGGATTATGTCCTAGGTTACAATGTAAAATGTGCCCAAAGTATGTATTCTATCACCATCTACATGAAATGTTGAAACTAAGTTGTGCACCACTGTTTCCCGTGCCCCCTCCCTCCAGACTATCTTCTGTTAATGGCCCATCAATGCCGTCCTGCATGACTCATAGATAACTCTCCCCAGGAGCTATCTCTGTTTAATAAGCAATCAAGGACCCATTACAAAACTGATAAAATTATATCAGTCCATTGTGAGATGCTCCGCCCAGGGGGAGGAGCCAAGCATTCCCACCTGGATATAATCTGGGCCTTGGGACAGCACAGGCAGCCTTACCCACTGGATTCCCAGAGGACAAGAGCTACCAGACCTTTCTGCAAGAACACTGCTTCAACAAGACCACTTCATCTAGACTGCTACCACCACGGTTTCAGGTTGTATTCTGACTCTGTCAGTGATCTTTTGTACCATTGCATGTGTTTTATTTTATTTTACTTTTTTTTTCCTCTCCTATTAAATTGTTTTTTCTGACTTGGAGTCTCTTGCTGGTTTTGCCTTCAAGCCAGTACAAAACTATACAGTTTCTTCACCCTGGAAATAATGCTTCAGTTTAGATACCCTTGCTCAGCTAGGACAATGAGCAAATTCTTCAACTTTGCTGATTTGGACAGCGAGGCAGAGCAACTCTACTACAGCTCTGCAGGATTAGGTCTGCTGACAGGGTTACTCTCAGTTTTGGGACACAAACTGACAAGGAAAACAGTGACTATCTCACCACAATATTATGAAGGTTAAAGGATTGAAGGACTGCCTTCAAAGTACCAATCAAACTCACCTACAATCCAATTATCCAAAAGACCCAAAGGGGCTGGTTTCCACTCTAACACTTAACCTCCACTTTTAGGACTGCAGAGTCTTGAATGCTCACAAGTCTTTCCCAAGCCTCACTTCCCTTACAAATCTCCTCTTCTCCATCCCCTTGTAACCCTCAGATGGACCTTTGCTGATACCCTAACTTCCCTCAAACACTTTATCAAGCCCTCTCAGTCTAGACTGCAAGTCCAGGTTTAACATTTTTCATTGTGCCTGCCAGGAACCCCATCTTCCTCCTCTACAAAACTACCATGTCCTCAGTTGGAAGCTCACTTCCAACAAGACAATCCTCATGGCATAGCTTTCCTATACAGAGTTTTTAATGACTGCTTATAGCCTGATATGAAACAGCTGTTCAAAGAACACCAGAATTCAGCATGAACAGCTTACCAAATATACTATAGGTGGTTCTTGGAAAAGGCAAACAGCTCCCATCCCAGCAGCACACCCACACCAGCTCAGAGACATTCAGAGGACACAGATCAAGACTGACTAAACGGATTTGGCAATGCAGACAATTACCATTCTGTATTTCCATATCTAAAAAGTTCAAATATTCTTATAATACGTGGAATGAAAAAGAAGTTTTATTTACTAATTCAGGGTTGACACATGCAAACGAAGACACTGCTTATTTGCAATACAAGGGAATATGGGAAATTAATAAAAATATCTAGCAAATAAACCTACTGCAAGTGCATGGGAGCAACAGATGACAACACATGTAGGAGGGTTAATAAATCAAGAAAATGTTAAGCAGCAAGCTCTAATGAATTGCTAAAATCTGTTGAAGAATTTAAGGAACTGACATCATCATGTCACAACACAGTTGGGAGATCCCTTTGATTTCTACCTCAGACAATGTCAAAGTCCCTGCACTATTTGGTAAAACCAATGAATAGGTTATTTTGGGTTTTGAGAACATGAAGAAAAACTCCTAATCTTTACCTACTAAATGGCTTACCCTGCTCACAACTTTAAGTACAGTAACAACAGGGTTACACCTGTGATGAGGTAAATTTGCCTTCTCCCCCTCTTCCTTGTTATATTTCTATTTCACAGTCACAAAACAATCAGTCTTTATAAATCCTACTATTGCCTTATGACTGCAGACATCAGAATATCACTTGTACTTTAAAGATGAGGGGTAGAAGTTTTGAACCCAAACATTAAATTGGTGTATGATCTATCTGATATAAGAAAGAATCCAGGAATATTTCTGGACATTTGTCCACTTACTCCTACCTTAAGTATGACAGCTACAGCAGGTCTGTAGCTGCACAGGTAAAATTAGCCATAACAAACACCAACTTGACCAGCCTAGCTCATTAGAGATTAATGGTCAACGAGTCCCTGAGTATGATAATGATAGGGTGGATTCAAATTCAAACAGGGGACCCCAGCCAATCCCATTAAATCATGAATGCACCTATACCATTGGCCAGTGAGCTTACATCACATATGTAAGCATGGGAAATTTGAAGCCCCTATAAAAGGGGTCACCCAACAATAAACTTCAGCTGTTGCTGCATGAACTCAGCATGTTCTGGTCGCATTCCTGTCTCCAACATCAGCAATACCCAAGAGCAAATATGTTCAAGTAATCTGACCCACTATTAATTGCATTACATGTGCATACCAGCTGAGTCTTATTCTTCCTCAGCAACACTTGGAAAATTTGAAGATGATGACCAATTCTAGTCAGAATGGGGGTAGGAGAAAAGTTTGACTTTGGAAAGTTTTAGGAGACAAAATTGTCAAAATATGCAAATTACTGTGGTGGGCAATAAGGACATAACACTAGCATTGTAAAGGAGACAGCTATTTACTCAAAGTTCTTCCATTGTAATGACAGGCTTCTTCGGTGTTTGCCTCTGATGCTGCCACTTTTGAAAGAAACTGCACACAAGACAACCTGTTGACTGCATTCTGACATGGAAGTCAGAAAAAATCCCTAGCCTAAGTCCTGCTTCTTCTCACACCAACTGGAACCCAGGTTGTAGTTTAGAAATAATTTTTAAAAATCATTATTTCTGAAAAATAGCTGGAAATTAACAAAAAATATTTTAACTTTTTTTTCATTGTTGCAAAACCTCTAGAAGATTGTTACTCTGTACCATCAGAAAACTCATAAAGTATAATTTAGAATCTAATTAGATCTTTAAAAAGATAGCACCTTGTGCTGGATTTGCAATAATTGATTTTTGGTGAAGATGGAAGAAGTCAGCTATGGAAGTGATTCTCTGTGAAGAGCTGCTAGCTGCTTCCTCTGTGCCTGGCAAAACCAACCACTGGCTGGCTCCAACCATTGGCTGGCTCAGAAAACTGGCACACTGCTAAGTCAATTAGAAAAGCTGGAAATGCCTCCATGATAACACATTTAATAAGGAACAAACAGGGGGAAGTTCTCTTGCTCCCTGCTCTCTACAGAGAAATACGTGGTCAGCTGGGGCTCCTTTCCTGGAGGGGGCCACTGGACCCGTGTGGCTGCAGCTTTCTCAGCACGGCTCGTAACAGACTTTATTTACTTAGCTGCTTTTAACCAGCTATTCTGGAGACAGAATGACAAAAGCGGCGGCAGCAGTGATTCTTTTTCGGTGTCCTGCATGAAGAAAAGGCGTGCGGTGGAGCCGGCAGCTAGCGCGGCTTACGCAGAACAGCGGAGATCACGTGACCAACTGAGAGGGAGGCATAGTGAACAATTGCCTGATTGCGGAGCCTGGACAAAATCAACTTTTCAGCGCTACAGACCTCAATGAAAAACTATTTCAATTGATAGAACTTGATAACAAACGAACCTACGAATACCAATTCTCTCCCGAGTCAGAAAAAAGGAAAAGTGAAGACACGTGAGGAGAACAATATGGCAACACTAAGGCCGGTGAAAAAAAAAGGGAGGGAGAGTCGTTTTGAGCATTGGAGCTGAGATTCTTCTGCAAGCCATGGTGAGGACTATAATACAACAAACTCTTTCCCTGTAATTCACAGGGATCCCTGTAATTAATAAAGTGCATGGGGGGAAAGGTCTTCTAAAAGTTTATTTTAGTTCTCATTATCCTCTTAATATTTTTTTTTCTTTTATACCCTTGAAAGTTTTGAACCTGTTTTGTCCTTAAAGTGTTTTCTCCTAATCCTTATCTCACCCCATGAGTTTTCTTTTCCCCTCCTCTGCTTAACTATAGCTAAAGAAAATGAATAAATTATTTTCCTAGGTACACTGGCATTTGGCCAGCATCAACCCATCATATATCCCAAACTCATTCACTAAAGCTCCTCAAGTAGATGTCCCCATATTTGTTTTTTTAAAAAGACTTCTGTGTTCTAAAGTGGTGCAAATACACCTTCCTTAATGGCCATTTCTAGGTCTTACCTGACCTTCCTTCAAAAGAAAAAAAGTCCAAAAGCAAGCAGAAGAGAGCAGTCCATCCCACAGTATTTTGGATGGCATATTCACTTCTGCTGAAGAATCAAGTGCCACAGGGCAAACAAGGAGAATTATTGTAATAGGGTGTGTAACTATTATAAAGTATAGCTTCATCATTACAATTTCTCCATCCTTAGGAGATGGCTTCCAGAATTCTGCTCCTACCTCAGTGATAAAAGGACTACCAACGCTATTTTCAGAATTAGGATTCTAACTCAATTTCTCCCAATGCAATTGTGATATATGTCCTAAAGTTAATTCGTGTTAAAAGATACAAAATGTAATACTATCCCTATAAGTTTTGTTTTAATCCAATATGCTATGAGTTAACTCAGAAGAAAGCAACTCAGTAAAAGTACAGGAATTTCTCTTGCCTAAAAAGACAAAAGGGGGGACACAAGACAAAACATGATTAGAATTACCAGGAGGGAGACACAAACATGCCTCGGCTGGGAATCATTAAAAAGGAATGTAACATATGTTCTAAAGTTAATTCATGTTAATAGGATATAAAATGTAATACCTAACTGTATAAGTTCTGTATAAACTAGCATGTTGGAAGTTAAGTTTTGTTTAAAATAGCATTTTGTGAGTTAAATCGGGGGAAGGGGACTTAATAAAATACAAGAATTTCTCTAGCCTGAAAAGGCATGGGAGGGACACGAGAAAAGCTTAATTAGAATTACCAGAAAGGAGGACAGAAGACTGTCACTGCCAGGAATCGTTGAAAAGAAACAAAAGGCAACGGAAAACGGGGATGATAGCCCGGAGGACCCGATGATTGTATCAGATCCGTATCTAGATGGTCTCCGTCTGGAATTAACATTTCCACACCACACCTGGACCCGACCATTAACAGCATTGTCCTCCTCCGCTGATCCATTCAGACTCTTAGAACTGAAACCTGCATGTTTAATGAAGCTGCCTCGGAGGGAGGACTTTCGACATCCCGAGCCTCTCTCCGCGATCCAGTGTATAAAAAGAGACTTCTGCAAACCAAAAATGTGAACTTGGGGATAACAGACTGGCAGAGTGTGTTATCGTTATTCACCCAGCGGCGACCCCGGGCTCGACGCTGTCCCTTTAATTGTGGCTGTCCGAGACTGTTATTTTGTCTCTCAATAAAATTCCAAATTTTGATTTATCAAATTTGGTCCTCTCATCTATAAGACAATCAAATCTCCAACACTAACAGAATGCCAAGAAAAGTTCAGACTAAGGCCTTTAACCAGGCTACTTGACAGTACCAAAACTGGAATACAATTTTATTGCAAGTTTTTTGTGGTTTTTGTTTTGTTTTGTTTTGTTTTTCACTGTGTTGAATTTAAATCCTGAGCACTTTAACAGACCTTTTGGAAGCTCACTGAGAGAACAGTGAACACAACTCTTTTCCTCCATTACTTTCCTATCAAAAAGTTGTTCTTACAAGAAAAGTTTAACAAAGCAGAAAAAGAAAAAAAAAAAAAAAAAAACCACACAAACCCTGGCTTAAGAATGAGACTAGCAAAGAGCATTTCATCTTGAAGTCACTGGTTCCAAAACAGGTAGAGGAATAGTGAATAAAAGCTAGAAACCCATTAAAGTTTTCAACTTGCACAAGAATTAATTTCAGTTCTTCAGCTGTTGGTATACAAGAAAACAAAAGGTACAAAGACTGAAATTTCTAAACTATGACAGCATGTTTGTGACTTAAGCTGCTAAAAATATTTTTCCCAAATTCTGTGGAGAAAATACAGTAATGTTAGTACAGTGAAAAACATGAATAACCTCTGATCTCATTCCTTTACAACTGTTCATAAGGCACATCACCAAAGCTTTTCCAGTACCTAGCTGTAAAATTGGTAAATATGGATTAGGATGGTAGAATTTCACACAGCAGCTTTCTGTTCTTCCCATGCATTTCCACAGGGATTTATTTAATACCCTGGCAAAATGCAGATATACACCAAGAGCACAGAATTAAGATTATATGGCTGCCTGTGAATATGTCTCAAAATGGGCTGCATTTACAATATGAAATGACACACTGATGAAAGACAAAACAGAGCATTTTATTTCCTTGCAAAACTGTTGTGACATACAGAATATTAGACTATATTTGCACAATACCAATTGAAGATTTACTCCTACAGGTTTGAAGGAGCTGGGCACCAGCCAAGTTTTGAAGTTACTTACAAACAAAGAGGTGACATACTGCACATGACCAATCCTCATTAATGGCATGTTTTAAAAAAAATAGTAGTAAAAAGTCCATACAATACAATTTGGTTTCATTTCAACTACCTCAATTTATTTTACTGATAGTTTTGTGCATGACAAAGAATACCTGAAACTTCCAAATCCACTTCAGTGTTCAAAAACACAGGGTAAGTCTATTCACACCAAGTACGCCATACAGAGGCAGCACAGGATAAGCTATTTTATCTTCCACATCCAAATCCAGTTATAGCACAGAAAAATCCAAACTCAGTTCAAATCTCAATGAAGCTATGCATTTCTACTTTTACTGTCCTTTTGCTGAGTAAGGAACTTGGGAAAACATTTGTTTCCCCTGTGAACAATACTCAAGCAACCCAGTTGCCACCTTGTGATCTACTGCATATGAAAAGCTGACAGTGTAGTTTGGGGAATAGCAGTTTTTGAAGCTTACCTGCCCACCACTGGGGAAGAGCTGAATTTCACCATTACTTTCTTTTTGCAGCCAAGGGTGTTATTCCACACAGAGAAATACATTTAGTGTTTTCAAAAATCCACATCTGCATACTCTGCTAACACAGTAGCTTTTCAACTGCATTTAATTTATGTAGGAAGCACAGCAGCATTTTTACTTTTTATGTATTCCACAACACACAGATAGAACAGGCACTTCTGGTTACTATTAATAGCTCATTAAATGAAGTATTAATTTTTGCTCAAAACCAGACCATCTTAAAAGTATTTTGCAATAATCCATTTCATCCTGCAAGCCAATCCTCTAATAATGTTTATTAAAATGTTAGTTATAGTGTTAGTTATAATGTTAGTTACTGCAAACTTGTTTTTCAAATAAATGTATGAAAAGATTCCATTTAAACTTCAATAAATAATTTACTATGCTCATCCTACTGACTCAAATTGATAAATTATTTGCATCATACATTTCCTCATCAATAAAGAGAACTTTGTACTTGGAATTTATATAACTTTTCCTTCCATTCTCCCCAAAAGGCCAATTTAAATTAAAGCCATGAAGAGGGAAGCAATATCTCTTCAGACTTCCCAGATATGTGAAACAGAATATACTTTTTGAGCATTTCTCTCCCGTGTTACATTTTAGAAATAATCTAGTGTACAACTATTTATTAGTAAGGAAAAGTGGCATGATTAAAAGAAGTACTTTGGAAAAGGTCAGACAGGAAGGAAAAAAGGCAAGTCGGACTAAGATACAGTAGCCACATCTACTTTTCAACCATCCATTTTTCTTGTAATGCCCCTCCAAATGCTACTATCCATAGAACAGCTTATCTCTTCCAGCCCAGTGCTCCACACCCCATGTTAAGAGAACATTTTGATGGAAACACAGTATGACAAGAAGCCTTTTTCACCAGATGCTTTATTTACTTGAAATTCTTTAATTGCTTTGACCTAATCAAGACCCAACCTACCAGACTGAAACTTGGAGCACACTGAAAAGAGAAAGAAAATATCATGGCTTTTTAGTTGTCTCTTTTTAAAGCTCACATTTTTTTCCTGTGTTCCTCCTCTGATCAGTTTTCAAAACCTTAAATAACAAAAACACTACTAATTTCAGTGGTAAAAGTGTATCAGAGAGGGATATTTCTAAACCACCAGAAACAGTTTGAGCGCTGGATTAACCAGGAATTTCTACAATACCTTTCTCTCTCCAAACTCTCAAGGTATTTATTAATACAGAGTTTAAATAACTAAACAAGAAACTAAATGAATGAACATGTCCCTTGTACAAGGTAACAGTGATCAAAACAGCAAAAAAAAAGTTAAGAGGGGACATATAGAAATGGAAGTGCTAGAATGAAAATATATGCAATACTGATGACCAGTTTATGAATGTATCTAACAAAAAAGCAGGAGTACAGGTATCAATATACCTTTTATAAAAAAATACTATTCTAATACCTTTTTGCAGAACATGACCATCTGCACCCACATGGCATTTTTTGTGATTTAACAAGTAAACAATTGCAAACCAAAAAATTTTTGCTGTAGTGCATCATTAAAAAGAAAAAAAAAAAACACAAAAAACACCAAAAAAACCCAAACCAAACCAAACCAAACCAAACCAAACAAAAAAAAAACAAAAAAAACCCACCAACACACAAAACCCCCACAAAACCAAATTCCAGGGACATTTGTTATTGAAAGGGTACTTCCTGTAAAAAAGCAGCATGCTGGATAAGAACAATCTGCTCTGAACCCCTGTAGTAAATTAGAATTGAGAAAATGTTGAGCCTTTTATTCTTTGATAATTAGCTGGCAGAACTTAACTATCTGAAACAGCTCAACTAAGAAAAGTACGATTTTACAGAAACAGATGTATTGCGAGGAAGAATAATGTGAAAATAAATTCAGATTCAGGCTGTACATAATTTATGAAGATTTTTTTTTCCTCCACAGTTTCCAAATAGCCAAAAGTCAGATTACTTTGCTATCTACTTTTTAGATCTCAAAAAATATGACAGTCCAAACATCTAACTTCAGGTGCTATAAAATAAAATTAAATAAACAAATGAAAACATTGTACTAGGACTTTTCAGCCAAACAAACCTGCTCAGATCCAGCCTCATGGCTGTGTATTTGATGACTAGACAAGGCTGGGACAAGTAATGCATACTTCAGAAAAAATAATTTAAAAACCCACCAAAAATACTAAAATACTAAAAGCAAATGTCTAAAGCCAAACATACAAAAAGAAAATATCCATGCTTCAAGAATGCAGTAAAATTACTTCACAAAACAAGAAGGTTTTCCCCTAAGAATTAGATATACAGCTGCCTCATCATACCATGGCATAACATATAGCAGTCTGATTACAGGGGAAAAAACCAAAAAACTTATAGTATCACAAATCACGTGTAAGAACATGATAGAAAAGTGTCATCTGTATTGTAGTTACCAGGAAAGATCAATTACATTTCTAGAAGTGCTACAAGTTCTACAAATTTTACAAGTAACTACAGCTATCCCTATATTGAAAGTAAGGTCTGCTCAACATCTGAACCATCTCAGCTAATCGATACCTCTGCATTTTACATATTCTGACTTAAATAGCTGGCAAGTATTTTTACACCAGGGCAGCCATAGGAACTCAATATCCTGTGGAGCCATCACTGGAACCAAACTTAGATTGATGAGCTTTTAGATGATATACATTCAAGACAGTCAGTTTTTCCAGACTCCCACATTTGAGGCCTACTAATAAGCTCTATCACCAAGGCTCTGCGAATAAGCATCCTGGCAATAGTTAAAGAGCCTATCATTCAAAACAAACCAAGCAGGTAGCACAATAGCACTATAATCTTATTTGCTAGAAGATGCTAAAGGAATGATAGTAAGAGAGTTGCTGCATGAGACAGAATTAATGCATATTTGATTCCTTGCTAAGATAATGGCCCAGAAGTGTAAAAACATCAGGAAAAAAAGCCTCCATAGTTGGTTTATCCATCCTGTTGACACAGGGGCATAATTTACTCAAAATTGGAAATTTTAATATTGCATTCCTCCATAATAGAAAACTGTCTTCCAAATCTGTTGGCACCCGTTGAAGAGGTGTTT
The DNA here is from genome assembly GCF_015227805.2 of Hirundo rustica. Taxonomy (NCBI): domain Eukaryota; kingdom Metazoa; phylum Chordata; class Aves; order Passeriformes; family Hirundinidae; genus Hirundo; species Hirundo rustica. Next base: position 101,372,529 of record NC_053450.1, read on the forward strand.
TTTCTTTCTCTCATAACTCTGGGGTGGAGAGGGCAGGTGCCTTCTTTCATGGGCCAGCTGTTAAAACCAGGTGGAGCAATGTTCCTTATCTCTTCCATGACCCATCCTCTCTCCAGGGGGATATCTTCTGTTAATGGGCCATTAAGGCTCACCACATGACTGATAAAATTACATCATCTCTCTGTGAGATGCTCCACCCAGTGGGAGGAGCCAAGCATTCCTACCTAAGATAAAAGCTGAATTCAGAACACCAAAGCAGCTTGTTTTCCACTGGTTTCCCAGAGGAAAGACTGGACCTAGCTTGCCACCACTGGACCTTTCTACAGGATCATCTCTGCTCCAAAAGAACCACATATGTTACTCCAGGAGAACTTACGTGGACTACTCCCAACACCCTGACCAGTGTGTCAAGCTGTATTCTGATTCTGTCAGTGTTTCTAGGATTTTTTGATTGTTTGTTTGCTTTACTACATTTGTATTTTTAATATTCCTAGTAAAGAACTATTATTCCTATTCCCAATCTTTGCCTGAAGGCCCTTAATTGCAAAGTTATAATAATTTGGAGGGAGGGGGCTAACATTATCCATTTATCCATTCCTAGGGAAGCTCCAGCTTTCCCTGGCAGACACTTGTCTTTTCCAAGCCAAGACAAAAACACATCTGTAATGTAAACTGTATATGTGTCATGTGCCCTCTGGAATCATTAGTAACAATATTCTATTTTCTATGAAGAATTTAAATTAAATTAATTGCAAGAGTAATTGTATATGTAAAAAGATTTAGTACTACGGTAAGATGTCCATGGCAAAATATGTATTTTTAATGGCTAAAACTAAACACAGGCTGCAAGAATTAGAATGTCCGATTCTAGAACTACCACCATAAAATACATCCGTGATTATTCAAACTATAGGCCATTCAAAAGAAGTAATTACAATTCTATGATCACAAGAGCTTGGAGCGAAGCTATCAGTTTGATCCTTAGCTCTGACCATACTTCAAATAATATAAGCAACCACTGAGAACATTTACACTTTGTGCTTTTACCATTTCGGTTTTCTCAAAATAATTATTAGAAATAGTCTAATCAGTTTCATTCCATTAACTATTTACTGATGATCAAGATACAACAGACTGGACTTAATACTCAAAGACAACTAAGGCAAAACATTTTCACAGACATTAGAATGACCATTGTCCTTTAGATCCCATATTTACATTCTCAGTACATAAATTTCTTTTCACTTCTCTCTGCATGTGAAATTAACATTAAAAATAGACATCAACTTTAATATAGGTCTACTTGAAATTTTAGGACTTTCAATACTGTGAAAGATGCATGATGCCTATTTTCCCTTAAGGTAAAAAACAGTAAACCCCCACTAATCTGGCCAATCATTTACGATTAATTCTGCTGTAAATACTAATTTGCTACTGCTGAAATCTTGAAAGGCCATTAAAACTGCCGTTTTTCCATTGCAAGAGGCTTTAAGAAAAAAAAATAGAATCACCTCAGTAGGTATCTGTGTTCACTATCCTGTTAATGTCAAGCCTTGTGAGGATTACTATTCTACCAAGTACTGAGTCATTGCCAAACAATTGTTTATCTCCACATCACAAAGCACTATTCAGAATGAAAGCATTTCACACTTGTTGCTGTGTATTATTTGGTTTCATATTGTATTTCATTTTTATATTGGGTTTTATAATGCTTTGTTCTATACCCCCTGTTCCCTTGGAAAATGTACTATCCCAAAGTTTGTCCCTGCCTATCTCCCACATTGCTCCCTTCCTGGAATGTAATCCAACCCTGCCTATCTCCCACCTTATCCCCAATTGGGTTGTGGCTTGCCCCTGCCTTTAGCCCCTTCCCTGGATATAAGCTGAAGCGACACGTGGTCTAACCTCTTGGTTCGAGGAGTGGGACTGGGCTCCTGACACAGGCTGGGGCAGGACCATAGAAGAAAGACTGAATAAAGCCCTGGTTTCACCCTTGGATCAAGTGCAGACCTTCCTTTGCCATTGACGGAGTCTCGCTCTCTCTCTTAAAGGAAAGGTTCTCGGCTGCTCCTGGCTTTTACAACCCTGAGGAAAACTCCTTCTAACTGCGGTTTGTCTTGCAAGCTAGCTGGGGCGAGAATGGAGCTGGAGAGCTCCATGAGAGAGACAAGCCACTTGTGTGATGCCCAGTCGTAGTGCCCGAAGCCACTGATGTGACCCTCAGGAGTGAGGCCCAAAGAACCAAGCGTGGAGCATGCGGCACGGGGCCCAGACTTAATGCAGGCACGTGAGTCCAAAAATGTGGCCCATCCACGCAGAGAGACAGACTCGTCAGGTTTGGCGTTCGCCGTGGAGTCCCCAAAACACTGGACTCCACAGAGTGAGGCTGTGGTTTTCCTGTGTTTTCCCATCAGATTGATGCGAAGAAGCCTCCCGAACAGCACGCTGCTCCCAGAGAAAGCAGATCATGTGTTCATGGCCCACAGACCCTGGGAACTGAAAGTGAAAGCTCTTTTTGCACCAAAGAATCATTTTCAGGCACAGCACAGTGACTGGGAAGTTTTTTTATCACCACGCCAGAGCTTGGTAAGTATTCCCACTAGGGAATCTTAGGAAAAAATCTTTCAGAGGCTTCAAACCACAGGGAAAGGTTTTTCCTTTGGGGGAAGGTTCTCACCTTCAGGGCAGACCTTCAGGGTTGCTTTTAAAAGCAAATTGGTTTAGGCTGTGCAGCTCCTGGGTGGAAGAGGTAAAGGTTTCTCTCCTCCTGGGTTTTTTTTTTTCTTTTCTTTTCTTTTCTTTCTCTCCGGCGGGGTTTTTTTTTGGTTTTTTCTCTTGGTTTCCCAGTTGCAGACAAGAGAGATGCAGAATCTTAAAATCTGAGCCAAAAAAAGGGTGCTAGGCTGTCTGTGTCCCAGAAGAAGGTCTTTTACCAAGATTTAGTTGCCTTGGATGATGGTGGGACCCATTGTTCAAAGAAACAGTTGAAAAAAATTTATTTGCTGGTTGTTTTTTCGCTTTCCCCATGTGTCCTTAGAACAAATCAGCAAACCGCAATTTTGGGAGGCTGCTGCAAAAAATTAGCTGAATCAGGCACATCTAAGGACCCAGAAACCGCAAGTTTTACTCTCTGGAGTTTGCAAATTCAGCTTGCATTGCAAAAGCAAAATGAAGTGAACAAACAGCTAGTTCCTAGTGAATTTTCCCCAGTTTCTGCCCCTCGCAACCCCAAAATCCCTTCCCCAGACTCGGGTATTCCGAGGAAAGCAGCTCACTAGTCAATGCAAAGAAGCTGCAGTTCCCTTAGCCTTCCCCAAATTCCTGATTCCCTCTGCCCAAGTGATCCTGGCCAGACTGCTCAAGAAACCCCTAAACCATCCCTAAACATCCCTTCTTCCCCAGTTTGTAAATCCCGTCTTAGGTTTACCTTTTCGGACAGTTTAGGTGCCCAAAATCCCCAGTTTAGTGATCCCCAAGTTAGTTTTGGTTTTGGGGGGGGGGGGGGGTCACAAGATGGCCAGGACCATGCGGCATTCTTCCCCTTTGTTCCCCAAAATGATGGATGCCATGTGCTCCCAAAACACAAGCAGCCGTCTTCTTTGTTTCCCCCTCATTCTTCCCAGAATTGCTTTTGTAACCCGAGCAACCCCTTCGTCTTCCCAAACCCCTCCTTCCCTTCAATGCCACCTCCGGCACTGCCCTCTCCTGCAACTCCACCCTCTACCCTCAACCCTCCACCCTCCAACTACGCCCCTTATGAGTCATGCCTCCAGCCCCTCCCTACCTCTGGCTCCTACGGTTTCCCAGTTCCCACGGTCCAGAGGGGGATGTGGGGGCAGCCAGGAAACCAGATGCAGGAACCAATCCCAGCTTTTCTGCTACCCTGGTCACATACTGATAGTAAAAAAGAGGGGGTGTTGTCCATGGCGATTGAGGCCCCTTCCCCCAACAAGCTATTTGGGATTTATGCAAAGCTCATAAGGAATTTGGTTGTAAAAGTGAATACTTTCACGACCTTTTAAAAGCAAATTTAGCAGGGAATGTTATAGTCCCCTTTGACCTGCGACAGCTTTTTTCGTGTTTTATATCCTCCACAGAATTCAGATTCTGGGAGGCAGCATGGAAAAAGCTGTTGGGAGAATTACTTCCCAAGCTGTGGCAAAATCCTGAAATGGCTGCTGACAACAACAACTTGCCAATTTGATTGGAACATTTGTGTGGTGATGGTGAATGGGTCTCAGCACTCAAGCAGGCTCAGGAAATTCCTTTAGCTGTCTTGGAGCACATTAAAGATGCTGCTTCCAAAGCATTCTTTTCAATCTAGCCCAACAGCCCTCTCGAATCATATAGTAAAATAAAGCAACTGCCATCAGAACCTTTTATAAAATTTGTAGAGTGATTAACAAGAGTTACGGAGTTACAGGTTAAAAAAGAAGGAGCCTGGGAAGAGGTCTTGGAGGAAATGGCTCTGGCCAATGCAAATGATCAGTGCAAAGCAGCCATCCTCAGCCTCCCCATGGAACCGGCTCCAACCTTAGTTGCTCCAGGTGTGTGCCAGGAAGGTTCCCTTCATGACACCTCACCAAAGCCACAGCTCAAGAGATGCATTCAAGCTACCACAAAGAGCCGCTGCTGCAGACACTGTGCCTCCTGTGCCTGTGCCACGACCATTGCCCAGGAAAAGAACAACGTGTCTCCTGTGCGATTAGGCTGGACATTGGGCATCTCAATGCCCTTTAAAGAGACAATTTTTGGACTTCAGGGACAACGGGGGCGGGGGGTCTCAAGGGCCCAAAGGGAATCTTTAAAAAAATGAAGGATGACCACTGGCTTGCCCAGCGTGCTGCCATAAATGGGGCAAGTCCAAGGAGGGGGGGAGAAAAAACTGAAAAATGCAAATGTTAACCCAACTAAACCTCCTTTAAACCAGTTCTACCTTTTCAGAAGAAGTCACTGGATGTGACTCTTACAGATCATGACATAAGCACACTCAATCTAACCTAACCACTGAATGTCTCTGGGAGCCCTTTAGATTGCAGCTGACAGAGTCCTTGCACCTAAGTGACACAGACTGGCATTTAGGTTCAATGGATCTGCAGGTGCCAGGCTCCTGGCAACACGTTGGCATTAAGTATGTCATCCTTGGGGACATCAAGCACACCCCACAAGAAATGGAGATCCTTCTGGGTCTCGTATCATCAAACCTTAAACAACTTGTTCTTTGGCTGCGCTGTGTCCACCTACCCTTGTTTCTGCCTAAGGGGCAGAAAATAGCTCAGGCAATTCCAGCAACTGACCCATTCCCTGGGAAAGACACGGGAAAGACGAGGGAAAAACACCCTGAGGTTTGCCCCACACAAGCTATTGGGAGGGACAAACCCATAATATCATGTGAGGTCCATCACAGTGGGAAAGTCATAAATATCAAAGGACTTTTGAACGCAGGGGCAAATGTAACAATCATACCAGAAAGGATGTGGTTGTCACATTGGGAACTGCAAAATGTGGCAGGGCACGTGCAAGGTGTAGGGGGAATGCAATTGGCAAAACATTCAAAGAGTGTCGTGTGAATTAAGGGGCCAAATGGACAATTGGATACACTGCATCTGTTTGTTTCGGATTATTCGGAGCCCTTGTGGGGGAGAGACTTGATGGCCCAGTGAGGAGTCACAACTGGCATTCCTGTTCCCCCCCCAGTTTTTCGGGCTGCAGCCACTGAAAAGCACCCCACCTAGAAACTCAACTGGAAAACTGATTTGCCAGTCTGGGTAGAGCAGTGGCCACTCAGTAAAGAAAAACTGAAGGTCTTCAGGAGCTAGTGGATGAACCGCTAGCTAAAGGCCACATTGTGGAGACCACGTCTCTGTGGAATTCCCCAGTCTTTGTTATCAAAAAAGCAAACAAAGGCAAGTGGCGGCTCCCTCACAATCTATGTCCAATTAATAACGTCATTGAAGACATGGGTTCTCTCCAGCCAGGGATGCCATCCCCAAAATTGGAATTTGGCAATTATTGATATCAAAGATGTTTTTTTCCAGATTCCTCTGCACCCTGATGATGCTCCACGTTTCACCTTCTCGGTCCCAACCCTCAACTGAGAAGCCATGAGGAAGAGATACCACTGGAGTTATCTTCCCCAGGGGATGAAGAACTCACCATTTATTTGTCAGTGCTACCTCTCTTCCTTGCTGTCCCCAGTGCACGCAGCTGCGGGAGAAGCCATCATCCTGCACTACATGGATGATGTGCTCATGTGCACAATGATGACTTACTCTCTGTAAGAGTTGGTCTGAAGTTCCCCTCATTTGCCTCACAATCGTCATAAGGACCCCGAGGAGCCCACCACAGTTCTGGCCTGCTCGGGGTGGATGCTTGTCAATCATCTACAGGTGCATTTTCCTGTATCACCACGCCACGGTACACTGGCTTTGAGCAGTGTAATGGCAGTTCTGTACCTAAAGTTTGCACCTGCTTCATGCTCCCAGCTTTACAACAATAGCCTATGAATTTCTCCACCTCTTGGCTAAGTGGACTTTCTGGGGTAACTCTGGTGGTCCCCCACAGAAGATCCTTCATCTGCTCCACAACCACCGTGACAGATGGAGATTGAACCCCCTCCCAAGGACTGAGACTGAGACCTCTATATGAAGCCCCTCTCAAGGACTGAGACATGAGACCCTTACAACCCTAACATGGGGGCAGGGGGTGGGGGCTGACCTAACCAAAGTGAGATGTTTGCCTGCAGGCGTGGTCGTTGGACCGATTGACCGGACCACGAGGACTTCATCTCCACGTTTGGTAGCTATATCCCTTTTTTTCTCTCTCTCTATCTCTTTCTCTCATTCTTAATCCCTCTATTGCATTTGCCATGGTCAATCAATAAAAGGTGCATCTGTTTTAATGCTGAAATTTCCTCTGTGTTGTGTTTTGCACTCTGAGATGAGTAAACGAACCACCACAACCCCCGCATGTATGAGCGGATCGTGACACTTTCCCACGCACTTGACCTGACAATCGATTCTCTAGTTGCTGCAGGGTTCGAGCTTCAGGACGAAAAGATTCAAAGGATGCAACCTTGGAAGTACCTTGGTCTGCATATTGGTAAGTGGACCATTGTGCCACAAAAATTGGCTGTCAAAAAAAACATCAGAACCTTAGCAGATGTCCAGCAGCCGTGTGGGTCTTTAAATTCGGTAAGACCTTGGCTAGGTCTGACCACTGAGGACCTAGACCCCCTCTTTAATCTTTTAAAAGGGGGAGAGGAGCTAAGTTCTCCTAGGACCCTCACCCAAGAGGCAAGAGCAGCCCTAGAAAAGGTACAGGACTGTATGGCCACCAGACAGGCCAAATCAGACTTGCCATTTAAATTCATCATTTTAGGCAAACTGCCACACCTACATGGGATGATCTTTCAGTGGGAAAAAGTGGAAAAATCAAAAAAGGACAAAGACTGTAGAGATACCCTCTTAATCATAGAGTGGGGTTTCCTCAGTCACCACCAGTCCTAAAGAATGACCAGGCCACAGGAACTGGTAGCAGAATTGATCCAGAAGGCCAGGACCCAGATCCGGCAGCTGGCAGGATGTGATTTTGAGTGCATTCACATCCCAACTGATGTAAACTCGGGCCAAATCACAAAACCAATGTTGGAGCACCTGCTTCATGAAAATGAATCTCTGCAGTTTGCTCTGAATAGTCACACAGGTCAAATTTCAATTCATTGGCCTGCTGTTGGGGTTTGAGTCTCCTGTAGAATTTTTTCCCCCCTCCCAAGTTGCTAGGAGACTAAGTGCTGAGTGCTTAACGTGGACAAAAGAACTGATAACTTAGTTTTGGGGGAGGGAAAAAAGCTCCCGGAGAGAGCGGAGGGTGGGGGGATCTCGCGGCTTTTCTTTCTTCTTCCGGGGGGGGAGCACCGATCGGTCCAGGGCTGGCTGCTGGAGTCCACGGTTAACAAAGGAGTCTGGTCCTGGGAATTCTACCATCTGTTGAAGTATCCAGGAATTCGGAGTTTCTTCGCTGTCCTGCTGGATTTTGGGTGAGACCGGGTCCCGCTGCTGCGGCTTTCTCCGGCACTGCCACCTCTGCCTGCCGAGGACACCCCGTGCCTGCGGAGGACAGTCCACTGTGCCCGGCTTCCAGCCATCAGCGCCGGAGCTTCCACCGTTTGCCCTCGGGGTTCTTGGTTCTGTTCTACTATTGTTATAATTGCTGTTGTTTTTTTGTCTGTCCTGTTATATTTACTAGTAAAGGACTATTATTCCTTTTCCCCATAGCTCTGACTGAAAAGTTTTATTTTTAATCTTCCAAATTATAATAACACGGAGGGAAGGATTCAAATTCCTCATTTCCTAGAGAGGCCTGCCTCTCCATAGCAGACACCTGTCTTTTCAAAACCAAGACACCTGCCCACAAATTATTCAGAGAACAAATTCAGTTCAAATTGTCATTAAAAAGTGTTCAGAACAGGAGGCCCTTGAAGGTTCTAACTGTTTTTACAGATGCGTCTGGAACATCCCACAAATCAGTAATAACTTGGAAAGATCCTCAAACTCAGCAGTGGGAAAAAGATATTGTCAAGGTGGAGGGATCACCTCAGGTAGCTGAGCTGGCTGCAGTTGTCAGAGCTTTTGAAAAGTTTCCTGAACCGTTCAATTTGGTCACAGATTCGGCTAATGTAACAGGTATAGTAGTATCCAGAGCTGAGCAGGCTGTACTGAGTGAGGTCTCCAACTGCACTTTTCAACTTGCTCTCAAAACTAGTAAACCTGGTCTCCCACCAAATGAAACAATTTTATGTGATGCACATCAGATCACACACCGATTTGCCAGGGTTCATAGCCATGGGCAACAGAAGGGCTGATGCTCTTGCTGCGCCTGTGGAGATGGCCCAACTTCCAAACATCTTTGAACAAGCAAAGATCAGCCACCAGCTTTTTCACCAGAATGCACCAGGCCTAGTGCGCCAGTTCCACCTAACTCAGGAACAGGCTCGGGCAATTCTGTCAATGTGTCCCTTGTGCCAGCAACACGCACTCCAAGCCCTGAGCGCAGGAGCAAACCCCAGGGATTGAACGACTGTGAGGTATGTAGACAGACTTGACACACATCATGTCCTTTGGTAGTCAAAGGTATGTCCACGTATCTGTAGACACCTTTTCTGGAGCTGTCTATGCCTCTGCCCACACAGGGGAGAAGTCTAGTGATCCCATGAAACACCTAATACAGGCTTTCTCCTTCCTGGGCATCCCCAAATCAATAAAAACTGATAATGGACCCACGTACACACCCAAGGAGTTTGGAAGCTTCCTGCAACAATGGGGAGTAGAGCACAAAACCGCCATCCCCTACTCCCCAACAGGTCAGGCCATCATATAAAGGACCTGCCAGGATCTCAAAAGGGTCCTCAGCCAACAACATCAGTCTCTAAAAGATAGAAACACCCCGTATCCAGTTATCCAAAGCCTTGTTCACTCTGAATTTTTTTATTTGAACATACGAAAATTTTAACCCACCGATTGTGCGCCATTTCAGAGAGAACTGCCAACTGCAGCTGAAAGCAAAGCCACTAGTGATGGTAAAGGAACCAGCAATCTGGGAAACAGAGGGCTCTCATGATCTGATCACCTGGGGTCGTGAGTACACCTGTATGTCCACTCCCTTAGGTCTCAAGTGGGTGCCATCCAAGTGGGCGAAACCTTTCATCCCTAAAAGTGCAAAGCCACCTGTAGAGGCCCCACAAGTGGTCAGCGCTGCCTGGAGAAGGAGAATGCACCGAACCCTCCCCTTCTAATTATCCTTTTTCCCTTAACAGTGTTTTTCTGAAGGATTTGTTTGCACTGGGTGTCATTCTTTTATTTTTCAGCTTTAAAGGTACTCAAGATCTGGACTCTGAGCATCTCCCAAGGACTGAGCCTTCCTCCTCCTAAATTTGATAAGACAGGGGGAGATGCTGCTGTGTATTATTTGGTTTCATATTGTATTTCATTTTTATATTGGGTTTTATAATGCTTTGTTCTATACCCCCCATTCCCCTTTAAAATGTACTATCCCGAAGTTTGCCCCTGCCTATCTCCCACATTGTTTCCTGCCTGGAAAGTAATCCAACTCTGTTCCACTCCCACCTTATCCCTGACTGGGTAGTGACTTGTCCCCACCTTTAGCCCCTTCCCTAGATATAAGCCAAAGTGACATTTGGTCCAGCCTCTTGGATCGGGAAGTGGGACTGGGCTCCTGACACAGGCTGGGGCAGGACCATAGAAGAAAGACTGAATAAAGCCCTGGTTTCACCCTTGGATCAAGTGCAGACCTTCCTTTGCCATCAATGGAGTCTTGCTCTCTCTCTTAAGGGAAAGGTTCTTGGCCGCTCCTGTCTTTTAGAACCCTGAGGAAAACTCCTTCTAACTGCGATTTGTCTCTCGAGTTAGCCGGGGCAGGAACGGAGCTGGAGAGCTCCATGAGAGAGACAAGCCGCACACACTGGGCAAAAAAAGTCTGACCCAGGCAGCTGTTCCACAGAGCAATGTTAAAGGGCCAAAAAACCCCTGCCTTTCACCAGTACTGCTGTTCAGTGCCAGTGAAGACAACCACTCAATGGCAGAAAGAAAAAAAAAAAAAATCTCACAAGAAACAAAGCCACCTTCCACTGGGAAAATATTTTTTAGGAAACCACCACTATAGTCTCTGCACTATCCACTGTCATAGAAATTAGGATTTCTGACTGCTTAGTGCTTAAACTAGATCTCAAGTATGGAGATTTGTCCCTTGGTAAAAAACAAAATCCTCCTAATAGCAAGTCCATTAAAGTTTTGTAAGTCTAGGAGCCACTCTGACTTAGACATACAATGAGTGAAAACACGCAAGGTAATAGTCTTCTCTCTGTCATCTGTTCTTGCCCGTGAAAACTTAAGCTGCTCAGCCACCTTTATTGCTTCTTTCATGTAGCCATCCTAGACCACCCTGATGTCAATTAACTCTTTCATATCTTTTATGGTTCCTTCAATGATAGCAGGTTTGGAATTAATACGTTACTGTTCAGGGAAAAACTCTTGAACTCCATAGCTTCCTTCCTCTCGTCACCCCCAGCCCCCTTTTCCAATCACCTACAGCAGTGTAGGCAGACCTCTTCAGGAAATTAGACAATTTTTGCAAAAACACCATCTCAAGAACAGAGAATTTACAGATTCTCTGTACAGATTCTACAGAATTTACATGATTAAGTCTAGACTGTGAAACAGTCAGTGAAACTGTGAAACAAAGCAATTACCTGAATGTAGTGTTACTGCATATATAATTATACTTACAAATTTTCATTTTATTAAAACAGAAGCAAATGCACTTGAATTTATCTCTCAACATAATTCATTATACTATAATGGGGTGATTGTGGGTTTTTTTAAATATAAAGAAGCTTCCAATAGCAATTCACAGCTTCTTTTTAATAATTTAAACCCAGATGAACAATCCTTGCTACATAATACTGGCCAAACGTCTAAAAACAATCACTGAAATAGTATTTTTCACTCCATATTGAAAAAAAACTAGCACTGATCGCATTGACACAGATTCGAGTGTGAAACATTTTAAGAAGGGTTACCTCAGATTCATCTGTTGATTCCTCATTAGACCTGGTTTCCTGAAAATGACACAAAAAACAAAAGAGGTAAATAGCTAAGTACATAATTGAGCAGTGTTTCCTTTAAAGAAGTACTTTTAAATCCGTATTAAGAAATTAAAGACAAAACAGAAGCAACTCAAAGTTCAGAGTTTTCATCCTTGTCATTCACACTCAATTTGTGCTTGCACTTGCATTTGAGTGCCACAGTGATACTCAGGAGCAACAGGGACACTTACCCAGTTACCCTAAAAGACAGAGTGATTAGGTTGTCTGAGAATCTGTCCCTGTTGTATCTTCCCCTCTTCTAGAAGCAGTAGCAAATTTTGCAAAGAAGCTGCCCATATTTAACTTCCATGGCAGAACAGCATTCTCAAATTACCCACAAGCCAGCTTTGCTATTCAACTATTCAGATGTCAATAGGCTTATTTTAAACTTAAATAATTTCAAACCATTTTCCACAGAAAACCACCATTCAATGACTTTCTCCTTCACATCTGATGTTAATGCAAGATGCAGCTTCCTCCTGCTTTTGAAACAACTGTACCTTTAAAACGGTCTCTGGCAAGATGATTCTTTCTACCCTACAAAAAAAATTTCGTAAGTCAACTCCTGCTCATTTTTTGTCTGTCCACTGAGAAAATCTGCTGATGCAATGCCTCCTCAAAGATGTCAGTAAAACGAAGATTTACTTAACGCATTTATCTCTGTCAATAGCAATAAAGGATTACAACTAAAACACTGGCAGTGAATTTAAGCATTTTAACAATAAAATATGATACAAACAAAGAACAAGCAGGAGAGAAGGCAGCATTTCAAATCTTATGAAGGGACTCTGAAGTGTAAGATTAATAACTACAGAATTCCACCAGACAAGACAAAAAAAAAAAAAAAAAAAAAAGGAAGCACCCTTATCAATAGCTTAGAGAAAAATGGAAAAGGAAGAAAATTTAATACACTGACAACCAGTGTAATTTTTATTTATTTTCTATATTTATATAATGCACTGATTGTGACCTGTACACCAAAAGCAAATGCTTCCTTTTTATTAGCGGAGGCTCACATCAATGCCCTTAATGACAATCACAGCAGATGGGAGAGAAGTAGAGCAGCTCTTCTATCTGATACTGGAAGCTTTGTGCAGGGTGTTACCACCATTACTGACATCAGTTTTCTCCATTTTTCTTACTACAGATAGGTCCACCTCTAAAATACACATCCCATAGAAGGGTTATCAGTGTAGTCCATACTTGCGCCATGAGTTGGGAAACTCAAAGCAAGAAGTACACGGGAATCAAGGGAAGATGGAGTAAAATCCTGACATCCTTTGAAGTTTAGGTTCAACTTAGCAAGCACAACAGTGTGTCTGTCAGTCTCCTCTCGGTTTCTCTTCCAAGATTCAGGTGGTTTTAGAGTCTTTTTGCCTTCTGCAAAGCCCTGAGCCAGATACAGGAAAGAGATGAAGTCTTCAGGTTCTGATTTTTCAAGCTTGCGCACTCTGTTTATTGTTTCTCATCTTACAATTTTCTCAGTGCCCAACTAAAGTCTGTGCAGCTGCTCGGGCATCAGGCGACTCCTCCCCACTGGGCTGCGGCGTTATCTTTTATACTAATTGTTACGTGTTCTTTATTTATCATTATTTGCCAATACCTATCACTTATACTAAAAAAGTCATCCCTACTTTGACCCAATCTCTTTAAACTACTTTGTGCCACCGTCACTGCAAAAAATGGAGTGAGGGAAGAAGAAAGAAGAAGCAGGAGACAATGCCCAAAATCGTCCATCTTGCTCCCATTCACTTCCATACTAAAAACCCAAACCGACCGTTTTTCACCTTGTGATAAGCTGAACTACTATCTTTCACACTCTCGTGACTTGCAATCCATCCTGCAGTGCAGGAAGCCTTTCCCATGGACTGGGATCAAAGCCAATGTCTCTCTGAGCTCTGTGCCAGGGTCCCAGACCCCCCATCCAGGTCTCTGACCCTCCAGGGCGGCCAAATGAATGCCCTGGACTCCAACAGTCTCCCAGTCCCTAACCACAACCTGCTGTAACTTTTCAGGAAATTACAATTTTGTCACCTACAACCTTTGTGTGTCTTAAACTCTACTTAACAATAACCAAGTGAGAACATGACTAAAACATTGTGGTGCAATATTGCCAGCTGACTGGATGAGCTAGAACAACAAAGAAAGTCCAATGCAAAGTATCATCAGATTTCTGATTTAAAAATGTGATTTCCTCTCCTGAATACCAAGAGCTGCCTACTCAACTCCTTAAGAAATCAAAATCAATAGCACTACTGGTACAATATTATAATTCACACTGTGTGAAAAATAAAAAGCTTTCCCAAACAAAGGAATTGCAGCAAGTGACATTTTTGCTGGTATACATGATACTTTTTAGTGCAGCTACACCACTTACATCTGCCCCTCATGGTTCCAATTGTTTTGTCTGTCTAGGAACAGAAACTTACTTTCAGGATGAGCTCACTCTCTAACACCATGCCCTCAGACCAACAGATATGCAGGGTGGAGTTAACAGCCCACTTAACTGAGACAGCAGATAGTCATCACATCCACCTGAGCGACTTACTGAGCTGCAAGTTATGCGCAAAGGCATCCCTAGAGAATATTGACGTACAAAATTAGGGCATGCCAGCAGTTGATTCCAATAACCAATCCATGTGAACTAAGAAAATATAAATCTATTTTTATTTAAGACATCTATCCTGGTATCCCTACTGTATTCAAAAGGCACTGCAACCCGATACTAAATTTCACAAATAGCATACAAATACAGGTAAATGCTTCATGGCTTTTGTGTTTTACTGCAGAAAATAACATTAAAAAATCAGAGGGAGTCTTGGCTTAGGAAAGCAACGCAGAAATTGTATTTGCTCCCTGACAAGAACTTAGCTGAAGGTGCTTAGAATAGATACTTACTTAAACTCACTTTGGTTGTAACTTACTATGAAAACCTTTTTCCCTGGGTTTTCCTATTTGCTTAGGCAAACTGGAACAGTAAACTGCAGTTATGATTGCCCTGGGGTTTTGTCAGGTTCCTTTGCCTTCCCTATAAACGCATGAACTGAGAGGATTATCCTCCACTTACACTTTTTAGTAGCCCCGTAACTGTGGAAAGGAAATCACTAGAAAGGGATTTGTAGACAAGCAGAATCCAAAATCATGCAGGAATAGCAGTCTCTAGCAATATCAGACTCTAGGGGAAAATCAGCAATACACTTCAGCCAGCTGACAAACGCTGCTTAAGTAGTGTAAGAATGCAGTAAGGGAACACGTGTGGATGAGGAAACCATAGAAATGTGAAGTAATCGGTCACCATTATGATCTCTCACTTAACAGATCCAACATAACTTCTCAAAAAATTCTTAAGTGGGCTTTCCAGTATGATGGGTATATGGTTTTCCCTTCCCCTGGTTTCACAAATATCAAATGTAATCCACCACATGTTTAGGCCCATAACATAAACCTGATGGAAGGTGAAAGCCACAAAACTTGAGTTTTACAGAAACATATGCACAGCACACACATCCTTTCAGTAGAGGTGCACTTGCTATCAACAGGAAATAAACTGAAATGAATAAGGTAACTCTCCTATCATAGTCCAAAGAGAGCAAAACATAGGCCAGTTTAATCTCTTGTATTGTTACAGAACACTTGTTCAAGTTTGTTTCATCCTTCCAAAGGCTGTCACAGTTAAAATCTTACCAGTCCTGGGAGAAAAAAGTCTCCCTCAAGGAAGCCAAGCCCTCTCAACAAAACTCTGTCAGCAGGGAAGGTGGAAACCAGACTCTAACTTTGGCGGGTTACCTTGAAGTAATTCTAAGACTCTCACACTTAGTCATCCAAGACTGACAAAGATCGCATAGTTCAACTGTCTGTCCAAATACTGGGTCAGCAAAGAAAGATTTAGAAAGTACCTGAAAGGGCCAGGAAGTACACTTTTTGCTTTACTTTTTTTTTTCTTGGGAAAGAGCAATCTAGGGACGGGGAGCTTTAGGACAACACCCAATTAAGGGAACAACAGCACCAAACTCCTCAAGTTTTGTCTTAGAAAAAAATTCCCTTGTTGAGATAAACTTGGTCATGTCTTCTGTGTCCCTCGGCAGAGAGACCCTCCAGCTCTTTAATCTTGGCTCCACAGCGGCGCCAGACGCACTTCTAAACCCACCCTCCCGGCCAGGCCCAGGTTCCGCTGCCTCCATCTTCCCTCCTCCGCCCCGGTGCAGCGAGGCTGTCTCGGAGGCTGCGCCGAGGCTGCCCTCGCCGGCAGGGCTGGCTGCCGGTCTCTGCCCCCTGGCACAGGCACTGTCCCTCCGTCCCTCCGCTCCCATGTACCCCCACCCCGGCCCCCGCGCTTCCGCCGCCCTCCTCTAAGTCCTGCTCCTCAGCACTGCGGCCACAGTACACTGACAGTCTCTACCTTCTCCCCGGCTTCCGCCATGGCGCGACCAGGCAGATGTCATGTGAGGACCGGAAGCCGACGACGCGGAGGCAGTCTGGGAATTGTAGTTTCGAAAACAAGGGATTTTCTTTCTTGTCTTTCTTTTCTTGCGCCCCTTTTTTTTCCTTCCTCCGGCCAGCCGAGGTGTGGTGGCGATGCCGTACAAAACGGAGGGCAGACACAAGGCTGGGCCCAACGGACAACCCACCTCAGCCAAATTGCCTCTCCACCCCCTTAGCTGCGAGAGGCTTTTTTAAGCTGAAATCCATCGATTCTCTCAGGGACTCCAGCATGATCTCCCAGCTCCTTGGTACCCCAGCTGTGATGAGACTGAAGGTAGCCGCTGCAGTGCTTGACGAACTGGTCCCTGATTAGCGAGAATTCGGGGGTAGCTGAAGCTAAGAGCCATTGCAGCCTGCCTGCTGCCGCTGTTGCGTACAGTACTGCCAGTGCTCCGGGACCAGGATCATCCGTCTGAGCAGCACCTGGTGGAGCAGCACCCGGTTGCCATTAGATCCTCCGATTTACATTAAATCCTACATGTAGCAGCTTCTCTTCTCTTTGTACTTTTTATTTAATCATCAGTATTGAAATGGCCCACTCTAGTGTCAGGAGAAGGATTTCAGAAAGCCTAAATATCTTCAATTCTAGAAGCTGCTGCATTTTGATTTTTAAAAGCATAAAATAAGACTTGAATGTCTTTCTTGCACCCAAGTGGCTTTCTTTATGAGTTAAAAACATAATCAAAGCTAAAAAGCAATAGGCAGAACTTTTTACCATTTGGGTTTTGCCTTTGGAGCTATTTAAAATCTAAGGTGGAGCTACAGTCTTATATGTCCTTGGGTTCAAAGCCATGAATTAAAAAATGTGCAGTGCAGATCACCTTTGGCAATAAAAAAGAAATCTTGTAATACCACACTGCAAAACTTTGAGGCCATACAGTTAGTTGTAAGAGTTTCACCTTGCCTATGAAAATAATGCATATCATTGGCATACCTTTAGAAAGTAATTGCCAGAATTTTGACTGAGAAGAGGTAGAACTCTCCTTTAAAAAATCGCACTGAAAGTGGTATATAAGGTTGAGAGAGCTATAAAAGTTACCAGTTTCAGTGCAAGAACATATGAAAATAGCTATCCTGAATAAATATAATTTGCAAATAATAAAATAAAGTATCTTTTTTATACTTTGTCATGGACTATAAAGGTGCCATGGCGAAGAAGTGTGTAAATGTCATCCAGGCCATATAAACCACGGGATATCTACAGAGAAAGAGATGTTTGGCTTCCATTGGACAAAATATTGCTGAGACCACACCTGGATATAACTGTAAATTTGGAGTCCCCTTTGTTTAAAAAAAAATTGATTGAAAAACTGGAAGGGACCAAAGGACCACTTTTAGGGTCTGATCTGTTGGAGAAGACTGATAAAAAGAAAGGCTTAGCAACTTCAGTCTAGCAATAAAAGAGAACTGAAGAGGAACTGTTAAAGTAAAAGGTATGAGATCAAATCAGTATCAGCTATTTTCAGTACATTTAGGCTGGAAATGAGAAGTAGATTCCCATGTGTCTGACATGCTTGGTCCTCAGAAGAATCTTGCTGGCAAGAAATTTAACTGATTTCAAGATGAAATTTAATGAACTTAAGAGACTGTAAGAGGTATTTGCTAACAGCTGTGTGGCTTACCCAGAATGGTGCTCATTACCGGCCCATTCAGGCTGCCTTCAATCTTAGTCCTATTCAGATCAATGAAAAAATATAACTTTGCTGTCAATGGAGCCAGGATTTATCCTCTAATATATAATGCACAAGCTATTTTTTCTGTTACTTGAAACTGTGTATATCTTGTAAAAGAAAGAGGAAATTTGGCCAGTGGAGTTTTCCCCCTACTTTCAGGGGAAAAAAAACAACAAACAAAACAAAACAAAAAAAAAACCACCCAAACAAAACAAAACAAAAACAAAAAACAAAACAACAACAACAAAACCAAAAAAAACCACCACCACCACAACAAAAAACCCACGTCAATATGGGTTTTGGGCTACAGGGTTTGTTTTCTTCTTTTCTTCCCCCTCCACTCCCCCCCCCCCCGCCCCCCTTTTTTTTTGTTGTTTTTGTTGTTGTTGCTGTTGTTGTTTGTTTGTTTTTTCTTTTTTATAGGTCAGCAGGTATTTTGTGGCACTTTTTAAACTGGAGAGAACATTAGTAACTGACTTTTTAAGTGTCAAGAAAAACAGAGTGCAAGGGGAAGTATGGCAGATCTTGTAAACTTTGCCATTATAACAGGTAACAGTGCACATTTGTTCAGTTTTCACAAACTGAGCCATCAAGGAACAGTTGTTCTTGTTTTCATTGCACACAGAATAAGTAGTATAAACAATATGATTTACTTATTGTGTGCTGCTTATTTCTGGCAGAATGGTGCAAAACTAATTCTTTTGTTGTTTAGACTTAAGGTATAAATTTAATCTGCCATGATTATGGGGTTTTATTGTGTCAGGAAAATTTAATATGTTGGCATCTGATTCTGCCACCTCTTCCACCCTCACCCTCCAGAAGAGCTGAAAGTCATCTAGAAGCAATGCCATCAGTAGGTTTTAAAATCTTTCAGCTCCTCCCACAAAGTTCTTAACATCCTACAGATTTAGGCCTGAGAAGAGTCAACCTTTGGAGGTAAAAATCTTAAACATTGTTCAGTATAAGTGGGAAATACTGCACTGCCTAAAGGAAGTAACCATTCTGTCCTATCCTTAAAACCTATTCTCACCCTCTGTGCAAAGAACTGAAGTCTGGGTTAAATTAGTTGTACTAAAGGTAGAGATTTGGGATATCTGGTTAGATTATGGATGCTTGGAAGTGTAGGTAGAGAATTTTGGCTCAGATTAATCTCATGTGATAGGTGGCTGTACTTTATTGCTTAGTTTTAACTAAGTTCACCAAAAGTTACAGCCTTCATGAATCTTTGAATAAATGTTTTAGCTGTACCATAATGACTTTAATGTTCTTAGTGTCTATTTTAATGCAGAGCTTCCAGTGGATGGGAATTCTGCAAGACATTTCTAACAGGATGCTGACATACTAGCCAGTACTAGCCAGTTTGAATTTTAAAAAATTAAGTCTGTCAGGAACTTCTGTTTGGGTTTTCCTCCCCCCCCCCCCCCCCCCCCCCCCCCCACCCCCCGAAATCAGAATTAATGTTGAAACTTGGACCTTTGATATGGAAGATGTTTATGAATATAAGAATATAGCCTTTTAGAAGCAGCTTTTAGTGATTTTGTGAACGTGAAGAAACAGCATGTATTAAGAACACATAAAAGATTAGGTAGTTACTTAGTAACAGGTCATATAGCTAAGATGTATAATGTTGAAACTCAGCAAAGCGGGACCTAGGTATTTGTCAAAGATCGATAAAGCAGAACTTTGTGGCTTGAATCCAGCAAAATCAAGCTCCTCATCTTTGTCAAGAGCAAGGTGACCTGAAAAATAGCCAAACCTCCACCGTGCCTGCCTAGAAGCGAAGATCAAGCTGAGGAAGATGTCAGCCTTCCTCCAAAGACCCCAACTCAGGACCACCAGGAGGCATGACAGCTCATTAGAATACAAAGCAAGAGAAGGTGAGGAAGGGGCGGTGGGGAGGTGTGGATTTGTAGGATCAATGTGTGTTTAAACCTGGACCTTGTCTTGACCAGGTACCCATGATTTGGAGGAGATATCCCCCGGTGTGTCCCAGCTGGAAATAAAACATACCTGTTTTACAATTTCTAATTGTAAAGTCCTTATTCTATGCTTCACCTTGACCAACATTCAGAGTTCAAATAGTGTTAAAATTTTTCTGCCTTGCTTTAACATACTTTCTCTCTGACTACTGTGAAACATAACAAGTAGCAATTATCCTTTGGTATACTACAGTATTTCAGTCTCCAAGAGCTCTGTTTCTTTCAAACAGGACTGATTCACCCAAGAAAATGTTCCACTGGATTATCTCTCACCACTCTCACCACCACTTCTTCAGTTAAAAAAAAAAAATAGAAATAAATAAAAAAGGTGGTGTTGTCTGTAAGTTAACCGTGTTTAAAAACACTATGCTGTATAAAACAGAAAACAGGTAATGTCAGTACAATGCAAGTTCAAAGATTTTCCTCTTTCTGTTTTTTTGTAGAAATAAACTTGCAAAGACTTTTTTTTTTTTTTTAATTATTTCTTGCAATCAAAGAATTATTTCTGTAAAGCACTTTCAATTTGTACCATAGCTTACATAATTATAGTCTTGAATACGTTCAGGAACTTTGTGCTTTAATAACAATTCTTTTTGACTTGCTAGCATTATAATTTTTTTTGCAGTTGTTTACTTTTTTCTTCTTAATCCATATCTAAAATTTATTTGCAACATTTCTTCCTGAAATAAGTATCAGATCAATGACTGTAGAAAAAAATTCAGTTACAAATGTAAAACATAATAGTATCATATGGGCATCATAGTAACTGCCCTCTTCAAGTGGTGCTAAAGATAACCCCTATGTAATTTACAGTATCATCAAGAAGGCAAGGTAAGAAATGGAAGTATGCATTACCACTATGTTCCAGCACTGCAGTATATTTATATTAAATTTAAATTATCATCTATTTTTATAAAAATGAGAGTGGTAACAATTTATTACAAATTCTATAAAATAGTTGATCTTTATTCCCTGACATTTAAAGACTTTCTCAAATTAAAGTAAATTATTTTCAAATCCTTCAGAGAGTCTCCTCAGTCTTTTCTTTCTTCCTCTGACCCTCCCTGTCCATCTGTCTTTCTTTTGCTCACTTTCTTTGTCTTCTCTCTCAGGCAGTCTTTATTGAAAGATACTTACTTGTGCTGTGTAGAACACACAAAGAAGATGAAATAATGTGAAGCACAGTAAACAACATAAAGCCATTTATTAAAGATAAACATGGGCTGTCATAAAGGGAGAGGTAGTAAGAGATCCTCCTAAAGAATTTATAGTAAATATTAAAAGGGTCTTGTAGAGAAGGATCATTTGAAATTGAAAATTTATTATGCTGAGAAAATTTCTTAGATCTATAGATTATGAAGCCAGATGGGAATAATAATGTTATTTAATCTGAGCTTCTCCCTAACATGGGCCATGAAATTTACCTGAATTAATTCTTCTTTGTACCATTTTTTAGAAAAGAAATATGTGATGTGTGACATCACATTTCCAACTACACAAAACTCCCTGCACTTCTGATAAGTTGTTTCAAGAGCAGTTCTGCTCACTGCTGGAAAAATCAAGAACACAAAAGAAATAGAGCAGTGATCCATCTATCTTGGTCTTCCACAGTGGTGATAGGATGCAGTCTGAGGAGAGCACATACTGCCGAGCTTCACACCCTTGTCTTATCCTAGCATCTACTGGCATGGAATTAGGGATGTCAGAAGGCATGTCCCTGACTGCTTCTTCTCATATCTGTTAACAAACCTGCTGTTGATGAATTTGTCTCTTTTTGACTTGCTAACACTATGTACCTCCAAAATCTTTTGAGATGACGAAACCCCAAAGCTGTCTGCCTTCTGCTTAAAGAAGTTTTGGGGTTTTTGTTTTTGGTTGGGTTTTTTTGTTTGTTTGTTTGTTTGTTTTCCCCCTGTTTTAAACTGCTCTGCTATGGTTCTCTACCAGTTTTGATAAGCACACTTTCTGTCTAATGCAGGACTTGGTACATACCAGGTTTTTCTTATCCCTATGGCAAATTTAAATTTTTCTTACCTCAGCTTTGAACCCCTCCATTCAGTCCACCATAGAATCATCTGTCAGTAACTTCTGAAAGTTCTGTATTCAAAGATTTCTGTTCCCCATGTAACAACTTTTAGTCTGACATTTAATTGTTTCTTAGTTATTTGTTAAGTTAAATAGAAAGGTGAATTGATTGTTTCACAAAAGATGTTTTACATCCTACAAATAATTTATTGTGACTGTTGTTTGCTGTACCTAAAATTTGTTACCATCTCTGTTAACTTGTGCTTGGTGGGACATGGCTCTCTTAGTTTAAACATATTCACTCCTGTTATATTATGTTATTATTGTGAACAACTCTACCATTTTCAGTGGGCATTCCACTTAATGGGTTCTTTCTCCTTCCTAATAGTTAAAATACTCCTTGTCTTTCATTCTAATATTTACCAGTTTTTGTTTGTTTGTTTTTTGTTTGTTTGTTTGTGGGTGTGGGTTTGTTTGTTTGTGGGTTTTTTTGCTTGTTTTGTTGTTGTTGCAGGTGGTTGGCTATTTTTGGTATTTTGGGGTTGTTTGTTTGTTTGTTTGTTTGTTTGTTTTGTGTTCCCTCTATATTTTTTTCTTGTGTTTCCTAGGTTTCCATTTCCAAATTTCCAAATTTAAGTTACTGCCACTGATTTTTTTATCTTTGAAACAAAATATAAAGGTGAAAGTCTATAGGTATATATAAACCTAAAATGGATGGTTGCATATTTTCCTCAAGGACATTTTATGGTTTTTGTCTTATTGTAGGGTCCTTATTATTCTTTTAGGAGTTCCCACTTCCCATTTATATGCTCCTCCCAGCTGCTATTCCTTAGTTTCATCCTTTTAAAGCAGCATTAGCATTTTTTTTCTGTTAGTGCCACATTCCATTGTTAAACATAAATGTAATTAGCATTCTCATCAAAGAAAGCACTCTGATTTGATCTAATTTAAAACTGACACATAATGATTAGAGTAGTATTAGGATATAGCTTGGTCAAGAGTTTCAAGAGCAATCTTAAATTTAATCTCCAAGTTAATACTAAGTTTTTAGCAATTTTACTTCTTTCCTATATATTGAGAACTGCTGTCTATAAGTGAGGCTCTTAAAAGAAAAGAGATAATAGGTAGGACCACTAATCTTGACTCTAGAATTTTATATTTTTATCAACATATCTGCAATTTGAAATTGAAAATCCATTATCCTAAATTCTAGAATTTCAGTCTAAGTTTAGAAAATTCTTATATATTATCTGTCTTATGATGGGACATTATTAGAACTGTTTTTCATGGTCATTAAGGTCAACTTTCAAAATGGACTCCTTGTCATTACTGAATTATCAAAACATTTCCATCTATATTCTTGTTACAGATTGCACCGGTAAGAGAATCTCCATTCCCAAGGTGTTTGCTACAGACTGTCTTGAGGCATTGCCTTCTTCTCAATTTACAATTTTAAGTACTTGGAATGATGTGAAGATAGTTGTTCTGTCTGTCAGGTGGGTGTCTTGTGTTATGCAGAGTTTTTTCATGTCCAGGAAGGAGACACAAGCATGCAAAAGCACAAAGCCTTCTAGAGTAGCACCGGAGACCCCTGTCTAGTAATGTATTACATATTTCAGCAAATTCAGATGTCAGGCTATTGAATTATGTTATCCAAAACTGTGGATTTAAAAAATGCTGTGCAGTCCACCAACCTCTGACATGGAAACAAAACTAATGAATTTTAACAGTCCCGCTACAGTCCCTACTAAAGAAGTGATTCACCTCCAGAAGTTTTAAAAGACTATTAAAAAAAAAGAAAAAAAGAAAAAAAAAAAGGCCACATAGCTTTTAACAGTGTTCCTACGCAGCATTGTAACACCATGGGGTTACGGTATAAGAATGTTAAAAGATGATTACTTTCAACAATGGATGTGGATAAATACAGCTGCCACTTAGCAGTAATAGGATATCCTTTCAAAAAAACTTTGGTTTTGAATTTGAAAAAAGTTTTTTTTTTCTATTCTTCTCATACTTTAGCTCCCAAGGAGGTACTTTGTGGGTAATAACACTTTTATGTGCTATTGGGTTGGATAGCAAAGGGCTCTCTACCCATTGCACACTAAGTGTGCATTGCAGCAGCAGAATGCCATTCCTCACCTTCCCACTTCATTTAAGTAGATTTTTATAGTACAGTGCTAAGAATTTGCCTCAGTTTCATCTTTGGATTGCTGTCAGTAGCAATAATGACAGGTCGCAGTGTTCTCCATAGTGTTCACTGACAAGCTAGGAAGTGCCCATAGTGCTTGAAAACTGTTATTTGTTTTGTCTATGGACCATCCATGAGGACCAAATTCCCATTTATCAAGTGAAAAAACGGAGGCAATTTAAGCAATTTAAGAAGAAAATATCTGTCTCCTGATTCCCAGCATTATGTTTTTGCTACAGGACAGCTTTTCCACATTTGATGTCCTGCTTCAAGTATATTCTTTTTTCATTAAGCAAATACTGATTTTGTTCTCTTGCTTGCAAGCAGACTAGAAATTAACCTGGCTCTTTTTGGTTGCTTCATTTTTTTATGAATCACTTGAGAATAGAATTTTTTAGTTAACTGTTGTTCCTCATCTAGTGAGCAATCACAAGTGTCTTTGCTCATGGCATGTGTTAAGCAGCTTCTATTAAGAATGATCCTTCATGACAAAGTGTCAGGCTTTCCCTTCAACTATTTAATATGATGCAGACTGTCCAGTACCCCAACATTTAAAGCAGATTACATGATTTAGAAGAAACAGGACAGGAGCACTCATAACTCTTGTTATTTATTTTATAAGCATCCAGCTCCTTGTTATAGTAATTTATATTATGGTGGTGTGTTGTTGTGCATTATTTGGGTTTGTCGCGGTGCTGTTCCTCGCGCTGTCGAGCGCGGCCACGGGCTAGCTCAGTCTCGTGCACCGCAGCAACGTGTAAGGTCGAGGTGGCAAGCCAGGCGAGCCACCTCCTCCCTGTGGGGACTTGGTTCCCCACACAGCGATGGCCAGCAGATGGTAAATGCAACCCACGGCAGCTAAATGAAAGGCGACTCCTCTGGGCTGGGTACAACAGGGTTTTATTGAAGGGAGAGGCAGCACGAAGCTCAGCACTCTCTGACCCTCTGCCCAGAAGAGCCAGCGGGATCAGCCGTGCATGAGCTTAAAAGGGAAAACAAAATAGGTGTGGTCTCTTCTGGAATAACCAATAAGAACATTCTGGGGGTGTAACAGGGGAGTAACCTTCGAACAGGGAACCAATCGCAAAACGCTGGGAGGGGATTTCCAGGCACCCAGCCTATCACTCGACGCCCTCCCTGGAGCTTTCCAGAAGCCAGGGAAGGGTCCTGGAGTGATAGACAGGGCGCCCAAAGGGAGAGAGAGGGGATTGACAGCTTGGGATAAGGGGGAAGGGATGATTGACAGATAACGGTGAGGGCTCACTAAGTGGTAAACAAGTTGAGACTATTACAGAACTGGGGGGGTACAGAGAACAAACCATTTCATGAAACACATACAAAAATCCATAAAACAACTGAAATAAACACGCACCACCACATGGGTTTATATTGTATTTCATTTTTATATTGGGTTTTGTAATGGTTTCTTCTGTACCTCCCTGTTCCCCTGAAAAATATATCACCACGAGGTTTGTCCCTGCTCCTTTTCCCCACCCATTCTCCCACACTGGAATGGAATCCAACTCTCTTCCACTCTCGCCTTATTCCTGATTGGCCAGTGGCTTGTCCCCGCCTCTAGCTCATTCCCCCTGGAGAAAAGCCAGGAGACCACGTGACGTTTACTCTTGGCTCCGGACGGGAACAGGGGTGAGGGCTCCAGACCCTGTGGGGGCAGGACCACAGAAGGAGGACTGAATAAAGCCCTAGTTCCCCCTGAAGCAAATGCAGACTCTTCCTTTTGCCATCGACGGGGACCTGCTCTCTCTAAAGGAAAAGGTTCACTGCCGCTTTGGGATCTTTAAGGCCCTGGGAAAAAAATCCTTCCAACTGCGGTTTTTCTCTCAAGCTAGCCGAGCCAAAAACGGAGCCGGGGCTCCGAGAGAGAGACACCACAGTGGTGACAACAGCAAACTACTTACTTTTGAACATCGTTGAGAAGATAGAATTTACAGCTGAAAAAACAGACTTCTAAATCAGCACAACGATCTCATTTGAATTCTGTCTAACCCTTGAAGTAGCTGGTATTAGTAAGAGATGGGGAGGATCAAAGGGTTATAGGAAAAGATGCAAGTGAACTGCCACGACGAGAGTTGGTGGTGGCAGGTACACTGGGACTTTGGAGGTTTGCTAATACATCCATCACTACTTTTGAAGGATCAGTTTACAGATCTTCTCCGTCAAGTGATACATGACATGTTAATTCAGACTGTAGTCATTTGGGGAGCAGAATTACTGGAGTAATAAGCCTAAGTATTATTTTCTGTGGCAATCTCTGAGAAAATTTGATTGAGATGGCAGAATGGGAAAGTAATGGGAGCTGACTGATATCATGGGATGTACCACACAGTCACTAAATAGGAAGAGGATTGTTTCACTGTTTATACATCACTTTCCCTATCAATGAAATAGAAGACATGAAATATACTGATTGTTGTGAGGTATTTTGATATCTATGATGAAATGTCCTAAAAATCTGAGGCTCATTCTAAAGCTCTTTGAAGTGCTCAGAAGACCCTTGATTCAGATATCTTAATTTCCATTTGACTTAGTCTGCAAGTACCCCACTAGCCCCCTGAAATTTGGAAATGTACAGCTGAATGCATTTCTCAAAGATGGAAAAATATATTCTCAAGTAATCATCATTATCTTTGACTATTTGACTATTAAGTTTGAATTTAGAAAACAGCAGAATGGTATATGCATTTGGATTATTTGTAATATTTTACAAGATCAAGGTGAAAACTTAGAAGACAGAGAAGGAAAAAACCCAGCATGTTTCCCTGACACCAAAGAAAGAGCTCTGACAGAAACAAGCTCTGGGCTTTTTTTATCTTTCTTTTCTGAAGGGGATGAAAAAGATCAGGAGAAACTATGTCTCATTAGAAGTGAATAAGTCTGTGGTAATCCATACTAAATTTACCAGCTCATATCTTCTAAGAAGGTATTAAATACCAAAGGGCAGGTAGTTATATTGAAAAAAAAAATAATAATAATAATAATAAAGTTTATGTTTAATTTTTTCCATGTAATAAATGAAATGGCACAGACTTTCCAGATGACTTTTAAAACTTTTAGTGTGATAGGTAAGGTGAGAGAAGGTTGTAAGATGAATGCTTATTATTCAACAAAGTTCACAACAAATGAAATGTGTGCTGTAAGAACATACTTTGTTTTCCCCCTCTCTCTCTCTCTCTCTCTCTCTTTTTTTTTTTTTTTTTTTTTTTTTTTCTTTCCTGGGGACTAAATAGCTTCTTTGTTAAAATAGAAACATTACCTTTATGAAGAAAACATTCCTTCCTAATCAATATTTTTTTAACCTCTGGGTTATTACCTCCTCAAATATCTTTTTTTTCTTCAAGATTGATCTATGTACTTTAATGAAAAATCTGAAGAGCAGACACGCTATTGTTCACATTAAAACTTTCAAAAGTTATTACCTGTGACAGGGCATTACTTGTCTTCAGTACATTTTTTTTTTCATCTATCAGGTTCTTGGGATGTATGTGTGTGTGTATATACATATAATTGGGAGTGAAAAGAATTAGCTGTTGGCAAAGCAGGAATATCCACAACCTGGTTAAAGATCCAGGAAACACACATGCCATGTATTTTATATCTTGTATACGCCACTTGGCTTCTTTAAACATCAGTTCAGATATGTGATAAATGAGTTTAATACTTTAATGGCTTTCTTGACCACTTCAGAAGCCTGATGATTGCTGGAAGCTTTAAAATTTATTTTTATTAAACTACAGGTGATGTAAAATAATTTAGCTTTTCAATTTTAAAATTTTTCTTCATTTTTAGAATAGAAATATGCATATAATATAAAAAGTTACTTATATCTAAAAACCCTTATGCCAGCTAGTAATTCTCCAGAAGATTTTCTCTGCCCAGATCATTAGTTTGTATCACAAAACAGCTTAAACTCTCAGGAGTCCAAAACTGTGGTTTGTCTCCATCAGGACTTTGACTGTTGGATATCTGTCAGAATTAGCTCAATGGTATATTTTTTTGGACCCCAGATCTGAAGGGGTCAACAGGTTTGAATGTATACCTTCAAACCAGATGTAGACCATGCATCAAAATAGAACCTTAGATATTTTATTATTTCTTGAGCTCTGGCCAGAGCAGGATGATGAACACTGTGTTTGAAACTGCTGATGCTATTGAAAAACCCTACAATAAAATATCTGTTGCTATTTTTTTCTTTGATCACCAAGCTGAAAGCAAGATTTTATAATGAATGGCAAATCAGGATTGCTTCCTTTTCTATGTCTGTCACCTATTTTATATGCAGAAACTTGGACAACTGTTACCTGATTATTGGACTCAGTTCTAGGATGCCTTTAAAATTTCAGTGTTCTCTCTTATCCTGCTCCTATATTATCAGAAGTTCTCATTGAGCTTTGCCTTTCAGTCCTGTTACATAGTGTACTCTATGCCACATTAAGTTTGAGTGCACAATTTTTATTGAGCCTATATCACAAGCTTACTACTCATGTAAAAGTAGATAGAAACCCAGTTCCCATCTCGTTCATAAATATTTTTAAATAGGAGTCATGTTCTTAACTGTACTGGACCCATTTATAATTAGTGATCAAGCTAAATTCAGAAAACTGATTGTAGTATGATAAAGATGAATAGGTAAGTAGGAATACATGATATAGTAGTAGGAAATATCATGAGACTGGACTGGATCCTAGGTGTCCTTTCCTGGCATAATTGCTATTTTTCTCCTGTTTAATTTTTTAAAAAATTATTTTATGAATTTGGGAACTTATCCAAACTAAAAAATCTTGCTTTAAAATACATGCCTAAATGACACATTATTTTTTGTGATATCTGAATTGATGGGTGAAGTTGCAGGCACTGCAGGGAAGAATGTGACTCCTGAACAAGTTGAGGCTGTTCAGACTAAGGGCTAACCCTATCTACTTCAAATTCTTGTTTCAAAATGGTTCTTATTTAAGATTTTGGCTTTTTTCCCTATGTTTAAGAACATTATCCAATGCTCTTAAAAGTACTAGAAACATTCCCATCCCATGTTGCATCAGAACAAAAGAGAATAAAATGTTCAGTGGATTAATTTTTCATTTTACAGGTCCTTAAAGCTGCTTAATTTTTTAGAGCTTGAATAAATAAACTGGGAGGAAGAAAGTATCTCTTGTGTTAATGTCAGGGGCAGAATAACTTTGTTAGCTAAATGTACAGTATCATTCTTGTTCATGGTGTGTTGAGCACTTCATTGGATTGAACAGAAGAAAACTGGTAATGACAGAACTTGTTTCCTAAATACGTAATAAATCTCTAGTGGATAAGGTTCTGCCAGGCAGGGAAATGGACGAAAAACATTTCATGATATGTCACCAGATATCTCAGTGAACCTTATCCCCTTAGAATTTACAAAACAGTGATAATTTCTGAATCCTTTTTACCATGCTTTGCATGTCACGTGCCAGATTCACTTCTCTGCAATAATGTCAACACATATTATGCACGTCATGGTTAATGGCTCAATTAGGTTTCTGATACTGTAAGAAATATGGGTTGGCTAATGTGATGGAAAGCCCTCAGCATTAGGAAGATTTAAGGCTCCTGGGCACTGTGCAGCACTGTGCACCATTACCCCAGCCAGTCCTGGCTTTTAATTATCTGTTACACACTCTTCCACTTGTACTGCATCTGCTGAATACACATGGTTATGTTAGCCAGGTGGGCACTGGTTCCGTTGTAGCTACAGTCATGATGATTAGCAGATAACTTAAAGATTGCTTTTTTTTCCTGTTTTCCTGCTGCATTCTTCTTGCTGCTATTTCTAGTATAGAACTGATCACAACAATGCATAATAAATACCAGTATGATCTTTTGAAAGTTTTATTAAAAGCACAAAACCATGTCTGCTAGTGAATGAATACCTAAGATACAAGCTTACTGAGATTAGCATCTGCTTTCTTCTAAGACCTTTCTTCCAAGCAAAACAATGAACTAAGTACCTTCCAAGGTCGTTTAATAGCTGGAAATCTCAGATAACAGAGGTATATTGGGTAACTGATACAGCACATGCTGAAGAATATGAATCTGCAATGAGTGAACATCCAACTGCAGCTTTTTCCTCTGAAGTGTTAACACAGGACCACAGGAAGATTCTGTTCTTTCAGCCTCTCAGAATTATAGGTTGTTACAGTGTCTTGGTGGTACATTAACCAGAGGCTGAACAATACAGACACATATGAAGAGCCTCCTTTTGACATGCTGAGCAGCTAAGGAACATTGTAATCTCAGAGAGTCAGGCTTCACAGGGAGACGTCCTTATGGTTTTTCTAAATTTAGATATTTTCTGAAATAGGTGTTACTGAGTAGCTATTCTAAAAAGCTCTAACCAATATCCTTTTATCCTCATAACAAAATAGTATGTGCAGAGGAGGTTGAGGAAAGGGGATGGGGAGGCTTTCTAACCCGAGAAAATAAAATATTCTTCAGTATTCATGTTCTGGTTTAAATGTCCTATCCACAGGTTAGTAGAGCTTCCAGATGTGTTTCTCTTTGGCTTGCTCAGAGCAGAAGGCAGAGCTCCTCCATCTACTGGTTGTCTGGAGCACTGAGTCTGCCTCTTTCTCACCTGAACTTCTGGCACTTCAGACCCTTTCCCTCCACCCACTACTAAGGTCTGACAAGTGCAGGAAGGACTAGGCTCCAGGGTGAAATGCACCACATATGTATCCTGGAGCACAGAGAAAGTCAGATGAAAAAGGCTGGGAGGGTTTGTGCTTTTGCTGATCAAGGACCAGAATTTCTACCCTGCTTCTGTATCATGCTGTAGTATAATTTTTTTCTACTTCTTAGTCAAGTAGGACTGGCAAAGATGGGTCTTCTCTTTGTGTCTGACAAAGTCCATTGAAGTCAATAGAAAGAATTCCTATCTAGTTTTACTCTAACTCATGTTTTACCTCATAAAAACAAGCTTTGAAAACCATTAAATCTTAATAAATTATCTATGTTTATGTGATTCCTTTCTGCTCTTCTTCTACTCAAAAATTCCAGATGCAGTGGGATGAGGTAAATCTTGAGAATTGCATTATTTTCTCCAGCATTACAAAATGTAATTTAAACTTTCATGCAAAAAAGTAGTACTACAGTTTACAGAAAGACAAATTTGCCTCATTAGTTAATTTCTAATAAAATTTTTTCTGATGCTCTGTCACTTTGATCTTTTGATATTTTAAGTTGGACAGAAGGGACAGCTCTGCAGCAATACTGACTAGCAGAGTGTCTCACTAGAGTAGCATTGTGAGGCAGGTGAATTATGTAAACAGATGGTAGCTAATAGCAATTGAAGTAAAATAACACTATTATTAATCTAGAGGAATTTCTACAGAACTCTTTACTCATAGATCTCAAAAATTTATAGACAGATTCTTAAACTGAGGACTCCATTTTGCTGGTCAGTCAGAACAAAACCAGACTGCAGTCCTGGCAACTGTAGGCAGCAGTCTGTGCTCCATCTGTTGTGCTCTGCATCAAGCCAGCCCTGTTGGCTTTTGTGAGCCGGTGAGATGATGGCATCATATATTGAATAAAATATGCTTTGCTGAAACATAAGCCCTCACCACATTGCTCAGGAAGCAGGACTGTGGGGAAATACTGTTCCCATAAACCAGAGAAATGCTTTATCTTCTTTTCAGAAGAGCAGGAGATCCATATTCTTTTCCTGCAAGAATTTCCTAGCAAGCTTCATGAAACCTAGGAACAAGGAGACCACATATGAGTGAAAAAAAGAGCAAAGCCGAATTTCTGTTTTTGAAAATGAGAAGTGATTAAATCAAATTCACTCTTACGTTATGGAAGAAACCTTGGTAGCCACTAACACTAAAATATTTTTAGAATTAAAACATTGTTCACAGGACAGAAAAAATTCATTTTCTGAAGTGGCAGTAGTAAATATTGAACCATTGGCAATTTGACTTTAGGCATCCATTTCATAATCCTTGTTTCACCTTGGAATGCTCAATACTAATTGCAGAAAACTGGAGCAGTGTGATATCTGCAACTTCTAACCTGATTCTAGAATGTATAAAAAACTAAAATAAGTCTGAAAGTTGTTAAACTGTTACAGAGATAAGAAGCAATTGTATGAGATAGTTGTTCTGCCTGGAAAAAGTGGATATTTAAATTTTTCTTTTGCCATTTAGCTTTTTCTTGATAAAAATAATTACTTTATCTTGCAAACATAGAAGCCTGTCACTTATAAATTGCAAAAAAATTCACTTAGAAGAAAAAAAATGTACAACAAATAAATGCGTTAAAATAGATTTTACGCTCAGTAAAGTTAAAATCTTGCAACTGAAAATAAATATATTTCACTAATGCTAGTAAGAATTAGAAAACAAAAGTTCTAATGTTTTCATTTTAAGACTTCTGTGATTTTAATTTCATTACTGCTTTTGGTTTTTGTATTGTTTAGCTGACTTTTTGCTAATGCCTAAGTATTGCAGACAAGAAAGCAATACAAATTCAAAAGACTTATTATTTTACTGTCCTTGTTCTGTTGTGTTTTTGTATTAGCAAAATCTTCTCCAAACTGGCATGATTAGATTCAAAGCTTTTAACTTGTTCAACATTGACTGTGATCACAAACAACACCTTTCGGTCCACGTGTCTTGGACTGCACAGCTGCAATTTCTTTTCACCCTTCGGTGATGACAGTAGTGGAACAGAAAATTTAGACAAGTTCATCCATGTATCACGACAAGATAATCTCCTTTATTTACTACAATATCAAAGGTTGCGATACTTATTAAAAGCACTCATAAATTGTTTGAAGGGCACCAGAGCTTCTTGTTGCTTAAGTGATGCCAATGCTTTCTTCTTTGTCTTCCAAAATATTAAATATTGCCAACAAAAAAACATGCAGCTCACCCCAGCCAACAATTTTTCTGAGACGGAGCAGTTAATTTCTACTCCAGGAGAAGCTGAGCTGTTTGAAAATCTGTCATTAGCAGACTATCTTTCAGAGGACTAACATTAGCAGCGCTGTCAACACAAGTTAAAGAACCTATAAAGGAAAGAGATTCCTGTCCCTGCCCCTCAGCCTACCTGTGAGTCCACCCGACCATTACAAGTTCTAAATGAACAGTTCTGCGTTTTTGTTCAAACCCTGAATATTTGTGTTTTTCTTGGCTTGCTGTAAGATTGTTGGTATTCAAGGTACACAGTAAAATGAGGATGGTTTTACATGAGGCCTAGAGAGAGAGAGATCCTCTCTCTCCTCTCATCATGGAGAGATCCTAGACCAGACTTTTATAGAATTTGCAAGCAGTCAGTGAATTCAACTGCACTTACTTGAAGATCTGAAAGGAAATGTGCAATGTTTTATATAACCAGTTTCCATGAAACAAGTTGTGGGGGTTTTTTTGTTGTTGTTTGTTTTGGTTGGTTGGTTGGTTGGTTTTTGTTTTGTTTGTTTGTTTTGTTTGGGATTTTTTTGTTTTGTTTTGATTTGTTTTGGGTTTTTTTCTGATGATCTCCTGCTTAGGAATATGTTTATTATACTGTTAAGTCTGAAGCACAAACAAAACTGCAACTCCTAACTGTTCAAAATCATGAGCCAGGACTATAAGACTGGCTTAAAATAAGGAAATTATATGTCCATATGATTATTTTCTCTCATTTTTTCAGGCCATACAGAACAGTAATGTCATAGTTTCTACCTTCCTCTTTACATACCAGTATTTGAAGTTTAAGTTTTAAGATGGAATTTTAGGGTTTTGATGCACTAAAGTAACACGGAACTGAAATTATGAAGGGAACACAATGACTGCAAGACTTCACAATTACCTTTATCTGTAGGCCATTTGCTTTCCTGAAGAATTTAATAAATACCGTATTACTTCACATCACAGGTGTTTTCAGAAGCGGTTGCTCCTGGGTGTTTAGCAAAGTGAAATGAAATAAGATAAATGTAAAGTGGTACTCAAGCCTTCTGTCATGGTTTGACACTGGTTAAAACCCAGGCACCCAAGACAAAAACTATTCACTCATTCTCCTCTGCTAAAGTTGAACAGAGGAGGTGTAAAGAAGAACTGAAGGGTTCAAGTTGATATAAGAGTTAGGAGAGAGCAATAAAGGCAGAACAGGCTTAAACTTAAAGTGTATAAAGAAAAAAAAATTATTAACAATTAAAAGAGAATAAAAACCTTTATAACACTGTTTTGCCTCCCTCCAGCCCCTCCTTCCTTCCCACTGACAGTGCAGGGAAACAGGGCATGGGAGGTGGGAGTTTTTGGTCAGTTTTTCATTCAAAATCTTTCTTCAATTTGCTTAGGGAGAGGAGTCTCTTCTCCTATGCCATGGGGTCTTTCCCTTGGGAGACAGTTCTCTGTGAACTTCCCCTGTGGGTTTTAATTTTTCATGAGTAGCAGTCCTGCCTGACCTGCTGTAACATGAGTCTTTCCCACAGGCAAAACAGTCTTCCCAAAACTGAATGGTGTGAGTCATTTTAGTTCATGGGGTATAGTTTTTCAAGGATAAGATGCTCTAGTTTGGAAGCAAGGGCTCTCTTTCTTTATCTCTGGAAGCAAGGGTCTTCTCTCTCTGTTTGAGTTTCCCACTAGATTACAGCTTTTCAGCATCTACCCACTCCAGAGTGAGCTCCTTTTCTCATGGGCTGTGGGTAGATCTCTGCATCCTTCCATGCACTCTGTGTTCAAGTTGTCCCCATTATGCATGGTTTTGGTCTTCCCTTCATAGTTTTGACAGGCCTAACTCATACTTTCTGCTTTAACTCATACCTCTGGAATCTGTTCGTTAAGACTCCCTTACTCCATGAAAGCGTTAATGTTTATTGGTAGTCAGTTGTACCCAGCATAATTCCTCAAAAATCAATGACCCCAAAAGCACAGGTGTTGCAACTTCAATCCCTTGCAAAGAATGTGATGAGTTGTGAAGGTATGATAGCCAAAAAACTGAATTTGTTCACCACAGTATTTTGGGGGGGGTCTAGAAAGTGGCTGCAGCTGGCTTCACATATATTCTGAAGTGACCCTATTCTGTTATTTTTATACTCCCTCTTTTCCTCATCTTCCAAAAATAGTTGGAAATAGTGTCAGCTACCAAGGCAGTAGAAAACATCAATAACTACTTTACCTATTTCCTTGTCTCAGTGACTTGTGACAGAGGACTTCAGAGCCACTTAGTCGATACCCTAATGGAGATGCCTATTAAAAATACTGTGTTATCTTGTTCGTAGATAAAGCAGATAAAATAGGAAGGTACAATGGAAAATATTAAAGCTATCAAAATGCCTCAAAGAATACATATGAACTGAGGCAATAAGGAATGAAACCAAAAATTTTCAGCAAGTTCCAGGCAGTTAGACACTTGAATGCTTGACTGCAGTGCTGGTACCACAATTCTTCCTTTTTTTTTTCTTTTTATTCAGCTTACAAGTGAACTTCTGATGGTGTTCTTCCTCTCATCCATCTCTTTTTTTCAGACTGGAAAAATATATATAAAAATAGGGAAAAGGAGCAGGGTTTTTTGCTAGTTTTGAACATGACATTTTAAGGGAGATCTGGATGATGGAGACAGAGATAGCAAGGAGGTGATGTTATTGTTATATTAGTCAGGGTCTCCAGAGTGTAATTAACTTTATTTTCTCCTCATCAGGCCCCAAAAGCTTGAAGTAAAAGCTTGAAGTATTATTTTGAGGAAATAATTAAGGGAAATAAGCTCCATTTCTATCCCAAATATCTACCATTCAATTTTCAAGTGTAAGGCCTTTGTGTTCCTTACTGGTCCTCTTGTCCAAACTGGACCTACACAGAGACAAGATCCAGCAGATTCATTATGCTCTACACAGAAGTTCTCAAAGAAACCAAGGAATTTTCTTGAGATGATCATTCATTAGCTCTGAAAACTGGACATTTTCTCTCTGTCTCCAAGATTTTGTCTTTTATTTCCAATGATGGCTATTGTCACTTTTCTTCCTGTTCAACTCCCGTTCCTTCAATTGTTCAGCTGCCCATCTCCTATTTCTTTGTTTTCCTGCTTTTTACATGCCATTCTGCCAAAGTTTATACTTCATTTTTTCTTCTCCCTCCCCTCAGTTCTTATTCCCCACTTGCCTTTCTTCTGAAACTCTTTCATTTAAAGAGTTAAAGGAAGTTTAAATGAAATATGTTAAAACTAAATAAATTTTCTGTAGGTCCAACAAATAGGATATTCTTACAACTGCCTCAGTTTAGTTTGGATTAATGTCTTTTCTTTTTTCCACTGTCTAGTTAAATTGTGATCAATCTGGTTCTGAAGTTCTGCCTCAGAATTTGAGTCTGATAATGAAGTCAGTGATGTAAGAAGGTCAAAGTTCAAAATTGTGTGCAGTGCTGATCTAAATGGTGTCAAAATTCAAGATTCCTGTTTTCAATGACTGACAGCAAATATAGATTCTGTATGAGATCATTGTGTCAAAAGTGCTATGCTTCTGCAGTTCAGCATGAGGCTTCCACACAAATAAGGTTGAATCCAGGGTAATGTCAGCCATGTGGCAGCGTAGTTACACTCCTGCCTTTATATTTGGGTACCTTATTTTTATTAGACATGGCTGAATAATGGAACATTTTGTCAAGGGATTTATTTTACTTTTTAATTATTACTTTTTTTTTAGATATTAAAGTTCTAGAATTAAGAATTTGAGAGAAAATAAAGGAAAGTTCAGCAGTTATTTGAGAAACTGAATGAAGGATAAATGTACAGTTTTTCAGATCTTGCCATGTGAGAAAGTTTTGAGGTCTTGCCTATTTAGTATTGCAGCGGAGTAGCTGCAATAGTGGCCAGCAACAAGTGCACAAGAAATTTTGACTTTGTAGGAAAAATCTGTTCAAGTATACAAACTGGTTCAGACATGGTGCAATATTATTAGCATAACATTTAGAAATTATTTTTTATTTGTATTTTGCTTTTTTTTTTTCCTAATTATGGGCACTTATTTAGTCAATGAACAAATGAAGCTGCATACAAAAAATCAACTTGTTCTAATTTTGCTGATAATGATGCACATTTTATAGCTATATTTCTTGACTACAGCAAAACTGATACACATATTGTAGGAGTCTCTATTTGATTACCAAATCCCAGTCAGGCAGTTAGGTCACAAGCCTCCAATGGACAGGTATGTGTGAGTTTTTCAATCAAATATGATGGAAATTAATTTGAGGCTAATATTTCCCTTTGAGATGCTTTCTGTGTGTTTCTTCATACAATACAAGCTTTCTCATGGTGAAAGTTCTTTAAGAGTATTTTGATTTTAAAGGAGTAGCTTTTCCCCTGCTGAATAGTAATAGGATTTGATATTATATAGGACAAGATCTTTGGAACTTAGATTATCCCACCAGAGAAAATACATTCATGTAAACAGGCTAAAGACATTACATTCTTTTTCTTCTGGCTTTGAAGACATTTATCTTGTGGCTTTATCCTGCTTCAGATATTTAATTCTAGTTCTGTAGCATCAAAAGTGAGTGTTATTGCTATTGTTTTCTTTGATGTCTCAATATTAGGTGCTTATTGGATTGAGGCAAAACAGAAATAAAGGCACATGCTGATCAAGAGGAAGGCTCTGAGTCCTTAGCATGTGATACTGCTAAGGGAACGGCTCTGCAAATGAGTGAGAAGGCAGCCTCTGTATGAAAAAGTGTGGCACAGAAGATGGCCCTGTGAAACCTGAGAGCAGAGCACTTTATCCCATCTACAGATTCCTAGAGGTTGGAGCTTGTGGCATCTCTTTTCTCTCTACAGAGTTCTCCACCAGAACCTAGAGAAGCTGTTATGCTATGTTTTCTATTTGAGGAGTGGAAGGGGAATGGGGAAAATACATCCAAGAAGCAACCTACAAGGAATTCAAGGAAATAATTCTGTACATTTTTAATTTCAAGGCTGTAAAATCTGGTCTTTAGTCTCAAGTTGTGGCATGTGGAATAAATACTAGTTTAAGTACAGTCAGTTTCTGAAATTGTCACAAATATACCTTTGAAGGCATATAATGTTTTTGCTGTGGCTTAGAGAGCCATGTCTAACAATTGGTAAAATCTTCCTGAAATAAACAGAGAGCACTGTTAATGCCCAGCTCAGGGAATCTACACTCTTAAAGTGATCTGCTGCCCTTGATCTGTGGGGGAAGTTGTACTGATATTAAGAGTCATTGAGAAAATTGCAATTCCTGTAAGACTGCTCGGTAGTTTAGGTTCTGAATATTTGGAAATGGAATGATTGCATGATATTCTTATATCACACATATTTCATATTCTTATAGACCCTAATGATTTTACGTAATGGTAATTCCATGGTGTGAATGCGTGTCATTCTTCTTTTAGTATTTTCATGTCAAGTACAAAAGAATTGTGCATTAAAATTGGCAAAAAAAAAGTTATTGAAAATAAGAGTACTATCATAGTCTATAAACTGGAAGCAAAAAAAAAAAAAAAAAAAAAAAACCACCAACAAATACCCTGAATTTTTTGTTTCTCCCAATTTTACTGTTGCTGACTAGCAGCATCAACTGCTCATGCTTTTTTGTTTCCATTCAAATACACATTTTGAGTTCTTAGAACCTTATTTTTCAGAAATAAGTCTATTTTGTGTATAAAGCAGCTTGAGGGAATAAGTTACAGAGCAAGGCCCTAAAGGTCTTCCAGAATCAGGAACATGTGAAGATAGAACTCATTAAAATCACAGCATGATATGACTTATACGAGTCACACAAATAAATAATCTAGAAGTGTATGGACTTTAAGCATGTTTTACTTTACCTTGAAAACCAATGTAGTTTAAGCACCCAGGGATACCTTTGACATTTGCTCAATTAAAGATGCTGAAAGCACTAAACAAGTACTGGCCTGCACAAAACCATTTATATTTGATACATTGATATAGCCTGTGGCATACAATATTAATAATAGTTCTCATTTTTACACTGTCCAACTTAATCCAGATAATTTGAAACTAAAAACATTAATCCAAAATGCTTTGTGCATGCACATGTCCCATAAATATGGGACTTAGTCTGTTTCTTTGCATTCTCAGGAGATGGAAGTCAACATAGCTTTATATACTTTAAGAACGCTTTTCTGATTCACCCTAGTTCAGGATTTTACTTCCATTGAAAATTACTTCCATTTACTCAATATTCAGTTTTAAATGCTTTCTATATCTTCATAGAGCATATGTTGATACAATGTACTTTCCTTCTGGTCAATGTTTTTCAGAAGTGGCTGCTTTTTGTCATCCTTTCCCTCTTCTTAAAAGCTTTTATCCATTCACTGGCTAAATCCATTCATCCTTGAAAATTAACAGTGTTTTGCCTATCAAGGGGACTATACTATCCACCTCTTCATTATTGGACTGCAACTTGTTCTCTTCATGGCTGCTGGCACCTATTTTATTTGATGCAGTGAATCTCTCATTATAGGCTTATTAGCATCTATGTCAAGACAATGTGAAAAGTCGTCCTCTGGCAAGACTGATGAATACAAACAAATAAGAGAACAGAACAAATGAGCAATATTTATCATTTCACTGCCACATTAATACCTCTAATTCTAATTGACAGGGCAATTAAACCCCAAAGATATCCCAAGAAAGCAGCCTGGGTAGCTGTGTCATGCCATGTAAGCAACATAGAACTCATTCTGTGAAATAGGATCAAAATGGTTTCTGTGCATTTTGTGTCCCCAAAGCAGCTGTTCTGATGATTCACATCCTATTAAATCCTATTTAATGTGCTTTGAGCATGTCATAATTAGTTAAAAATAGTTTTCATTTCAGATAACAGTTTTGGAATTTTGAAACTGGGAATAGCTTCATTTGGACAAAGAACCCTAAGGGTTCCCCTCTATAGAACCCCTATCATTCACTCAACTCTCAGTCCTCAGACTGTAACATTTCAAAGTCAGGCCTCCATGGGAGATCTCTATAGGAGATAAAAATTTATTCTCCTACTCTCTCCCAAGTCTTTACCCATTGTTTTTCCCAGAATTGGCACTTGTCTCTAGTTTCTCTGCAGTTGCTACCACATTATTTCTACTCTTCATCCTCTTTCTAGCTCCTATTTTTTTATTAACTACCTCTTATATCACTTGGGTTGCCTGATCTTCTGAACATTCCAGCTGCAGGAACAGTGATTTTTCCATTTGTGGACAGTGAAATTGTGAGGGGACACATGTATGCTTACACTAGACTAGACAAGAATAGCTCATCTGGAAAAGATCTAAAATAATCATCCAGTGATAGTCCAACTGTCTGTTCCATTCAAGGCTGATCAAAAGCATGGTGTTAAGGGCATTGTCCAAATGCCTCTTCCACACTGACAGATATGGGGGCATCTCTTTAGGAAGCCTATTTCCAGGGTTTGACCACTCCAGGTAAAGAAATATTTCTTAATGTCAGGTCCATTTGGCCTGATGAGATTCATCCCATAGTAGTGAAGGAACTAGCAGGTGTCACAGAAGGACCCCTCTCATTTATCTACACAATAGTCCTGGGAATCTGTTGAGGTCCCCACTGACTGGTAGCTAACAAACACAACTCTAATTTACAAGTCCTGCAGAGTTCTGGCTGTACTCACAGGCCTCAATGGATGGGACTGGCTTCTCCCCACTCCCTCCATCTCCTGCCATGGGGCCAGAGGACATGTCCCAGCTCAGCCTGAGACCTTCAGTCCCTGCCTGAGCCCTGCTGTAGGTGTGCCCGTCTCTGCCCCTGTCTCCTGGGTGGGCCTGGGAGCTGCACTGCAGAGAGCTGCTCTCCGAGGTGGAGCCCTCAGACCTGGGTTGGACCTTGTCATGCAGAACTCTGGGTTTAACGTGGCATAACTGCTGTGTTCTATTTCTTGTGCTCATAATGAGTCAAGTAACAATGATCCTTATCTTCCAGAAATGTCAGGAGCTTTTCAGCTCCAAAGACACATTCAAGGACACATAACACACAGGTTATAACTGGAAGAAGGATAATATTTTAATTTTTTATTTTTCTCCATTTGTTTTGGAACTGATGCTCACAACCATTACCACAATGTGCATGTGTAGCCAGGAGCAGGCAGATATGTTCTTCACTTTAGCGTTAAAATGCATCCTTTGTAGTCTGGAAAAGGCAAGTGACAGAGCTACAGAATGCAGCAGCAGGAACACAGGCTCAACAGCTCTTGTTTCCTGAAAGGTGAGAACAAAAAGACTGAAGATTTGTACCAACCTCATACAAAAAAAGAATGTATGGTACTGTGGGGTATTTTACAAATTATAACACATATTGATGACAAGCACAAATACTGCCTTCCAAGACTTCCTTTTTTTCTGTGCTTTCTGGCCAGGGATGCACGGCCTGTGTTTGTGTTACCCTGTGCCTGTCCTGTGCTTGTGTTACAGGCAGGGGAACTAAAAAATGGCAGCTCTGGATGGTGCAAGAACTCCATGGAAAATGGAGCCAAGGGAAGAGCAGAGCTCACCCTAATTCCAAGCTTGCAGTGGGCAAGAGAGCCAGAGAAAGCCAGGGCACAAGTGTTGCTGTGGAGATGTGAGGGCAGCAGGCCAGAATGGAGCCACAGGGGCCCAGAGGAGCCCTGACAAGGGGCGGTGCCCAGTGCTACAGGAGGACAAGAAGCAACCCCCAGATCACCCTTGAGGCCCACCCTGGGAGTCTGGAAAGCTTCCTTTCCTCAGATGAGGGTCATGAGGGATACCTTCAAGGAACAAGAGCACCTGACACCTGGCAAAAATGGTCCAAATGAACCCTGGCGAGAGGTTGTGCTCAGTGTGGCAGAGGAAAGCAAAAAAAAAAAAACCCCATGGACACTTGCAGCCCACTGTGG
Source organism: Hirundo rustica (assembly GCF_015227805.2). Taxonomy (NCBI): domain Eukaryota; kingdom Metazoa; phylum Chordata; class Aves; order Passeriformes; family Hirundinidae; genus Hirundo; species Hirundo rustica. The sequence goes on from NC_053450.1 coordinate 101,414,395, forward strand.
GGTGAAAAAAGGCTTCCTCCCCACAGATGCAGGGCATGAAAGGCCATCTTCATGTACCATGAGCAGCAGAGACTGCCAAAGGGACGAAAAATGTACAAGAAGGGGATCAGAGGAGCCCTTAGCAATGGTCATGCTCAATGCTTCAGAGGCATGCTAAACTGCCTCGAGGAAAATTCCTCCCTGACCCCAGCACTGGCCATCAGCTGTTCTCAGAGAATGTGAGAAAGACTTTTCTACTCCTCCCGTGGGGTGGCCCTGCCTTCCAGAACATGCCCAAGCCCTATTCTGCCCTACATGGAGTCATCTCAGGAGCTTCTGAGACTGGCTACATGCCTCTAGTCTGATCAACCTCAGGGGCACAAATTTTTGTGTGCTTGGAGGAGCACCAGTGGATATGCCAAAGCACTGGAATCTCGCCAACACCTCCACACCTCATTCCTTATAGCTGCTGCCCCTGGCTTCAAAGGGGTTGAAGACAGAATGCTTTGCAGTGCTCCTCAAGTGTTCTTCCAGAAAATCCTTCCTTGGTCTTACCACTTGGTTTGGTGCTCCTTCTCATCTTCTGAGAAGCTGTCTTTTGTTCCCTGAAGTCTGAAGCAGGATTTCCATCTATCCAATGGGCTTTGAGCATGGCTCTACTAGGAGCTGGCCTTGCAGCAAAGAACCTTCAGCAACCACATCCAGCCTCTCTCAACCCCGACCAAGTAATTACAATAGCTCCTTAAGGACTTTCTGTTGCATCTCTTCAAGCTGACGCTGGGCCAGCTCTATGAGTGGGACATAGGAGTGCCCATGCACAACCCCGCTCACTGCAGCTCTGCCCACCACACCTCTGTCTGGTGTCCTTCATAAAATCATTGAACCATGGAATAGTTAAGGTTGGCCTTTAAGACCATCAAGTCTAGCCATCAACCCAGCACCACCATGTTCCCCATTAAACCATGTCCTCATGCATCACATTTTTTTTTTACACTTCCAGGGATGGTGACATCTCCATTCTTTTGGACAGTCTGTTCCAGTGTTTTAAAACCCTTTTAGTGCAAATAGGTTTCTTAATATCTAATCTAAACTGGTGCAACTCCCCAGGTGCAACTTGAGGTGATTTTCTATCATCCTGTTACTTGTTAACTGGGAGAAGAGATTGACTCTTACTTGTCTCTAACCTCCTTTCAGGCAGTTGTAGAGAAGGATAAACTCCCTCTGAGCCTCCTTTTCTCCAGGCTAAGCAACCCCAGCTCCCTCAGCTGCTCCACATAAGACTTGTGCTCCAAACCCCTCATCAGCTTTGTTGACCTTCTCTGGACTCACTCCAGTGCCTCAATATCTTTCTTGTAGTAAGAGGCCCAAAACTGAACACATTATTAGGCTTTCACAGGAAAGCCTTTGGAGTGCCGGCCCTGAGTCTGTCCTTGTGTCCAAGAGTCTGCCCCAGCCCTTGGTGGCTATATACTAGACACAGCTTCCAGGTACTCAAGACATGTCTCCTCCTCTGCTTGGCTTCCAAGGACCAACTTTGCATTGTTGCTTCTCTCAGGCCATGGAATAATCCAATCCCACAGCTCAGAGACCACCCGTATCAGCCACCCCTTTCTGTGCCAGAGCTAATGTCTTTGAAGTCCCACAATGAGGAAGACAAAGGGACTTGATCTGTCTGGTTACAAATCCTTTTCCTGGGACATATGGGGGTTGATTGCAACAGCTGCAGGCCAGTGGAAAGCCAAAGTGCAGCCAGAACTATAGGCTGAGATGGACAGTGCTGTAAGACCACTAGGGAAACAGACACTTTGAAAAAACAAGTGAACAGAGGTGACATTGGTGTGATAAAAAGGTTGGTCATTTTTAGTTCTCAAATATTTGGATCTCTGCCCAAAGCAGTCAGACGAACATGACTTCCAAACTGTGAAAATGGCTCATTGTTCCTTTGGTTGTCACATCCACTTGTCTCACTGAAACCAAAACTGAAACCAAAATGTGCAACTCCTCTGTTAACTGTAGCTGGGCATCTCACCACCCCCGCCACCCCCACCCGCCCCCCCCCCCCCGCCACCCCCACCCCCAACCCCCCTCCCCCCCCCCGGCTCCTGCCCCACACCCCCAAGAGCTTATTGTTTGCTTGTTAGCTGGTGAAATAACTCAGGGCATCTCTCCCCTCACATGAGCTTCACATGAGCTTGCTAACTGCTGAAATGACTCAATCAAGATAGCTTAGTCAGTTATTTTGGCACCATGGGAGTAATGCTTTCATCTTGCTGTGGAAGTGAGATGCAGAGAGATAAGCTGGAATTTTTGGCTGACAGACACTTCACTTTACAAATTATAAATGCTACACCAAACTTTAACAAAGCAGAAGTCTTCTCCACATTGTCTGGAAATGTGTGGAGCTTTCTCCTCAAAGTGGGGTGCCTAGTGTGTGGTTACTCTCTTTAGGGTTCAGTGAAAGGAGTCTGTATACACTATTGTCAATTTGATGGTAAACTACATAGAGTCCTAATCCATACTATTTCTTTTCTAGCTTTAATATAGGTACCTTAATGTCATGCAGTGTTTTATGTAATCAACTAGTAGTTATGTTGTTTTACAAAGTGTAGTAAGTAACTCTGTTTTAGGACTTTTTCTCTATCTCCTGTTTATTCAATAAATAACTAACTTCATAATAGACCTGGTCTGCCATACTTAGAACTTGTGGGCTGAGGAAATTTTAGGTGCTGCCAAAATCTGAGGCTAAGGCATGACTTGTCTGAAGCTCCCATTTAATCAATAATAAACATCCATTGTCTGAGTTTATATGGGATATGAGGCACACTTCAGTAATGGTGTAAAACTTTTAGAGCTCATTTCTCATGATGCCTAAAGATTTTTAGTTTTTTTTCATATATTTGTTGCTTTCTAGATTTTTGATATATAGTTGTATACTTTCTAGGTTTTTTTCCTGCCCTCTCTCACATTCTAGAACAATAAGCCAACCCTTTTAAACACATTATTGAAATTCTGTTTAGTCTTATTCTCAAGAAGAGAATTTCTGACACAGACATCTTTCACTAGAATCTGAGAGACACAACAAGATACAAGGCAAAGGAAAGGTGGGTTGCTGGAGAAACTGATCTCCTATTGGATGTACCTGCTAGATATACTAATTAATTAATCTTATAAAAAAAGTAAAAATCCTGTATCACATGTGTTTAGCCATATTTGTGCACCTGAAAGCTTTCATTAAAGAATTGTTTTTTATCTTATCACTCTTAATATTATTTTGAAAGTTTTAGTTTTTTGATTCTAGGCAGCACTCACTTTATCTCCCTTTCTGAGAGATATTTGCTTGCATCTATATGTGGGAAGGTGTTCTTTGCCTAAAGCCCTATCAAATATGCTTTTTCTTTAAAATTTAGTAGTTTAAGTACTAACAGATTAAGAGAGGTACTATTATTGTAATTTTGTACATTGGTGCCAAAATTGGTGTGTACCTTCAGACTGTGTGAATAAGTGCATTTATACCAAAGACAGACTTTTGGTTGTGGTGATGCCAGAGATGAGAGAGGTTTTGTTCTCCCTGCATGAATTTCGCAGGGATGTAAAGAACATGTTTTGTTTTACCACCATTCCTCACCCATGCATCAAAGGGCACTTGCTAGTGCACTCTTTATGGTGAGGTTGTCTTTTTAGAAAGAGGTCACAAATGTTTTTGTGTTCTTTACCGCATTTTTCCTTGCACTTCAATAACTCTTTTCCTCCTTTGGTCTTCATTCTTGATCCCTTTCTTGAAGTTGGTGATGACCCTATCTGCCTCTGTATTGCTCTTTCTAGTCATCATCTTTCTTCTGCAGGCACTCCATGCCCATAAATCATCTGCTTAATCTTTGTCTACATTCGTTCCAGATGGAATTTGTCTTTTTAGAACATGAGGAATAAGAAATATCCATAGTGTTATGGGTGAGTTCTTACCAGGACTTAACACCAGGACTTTACACCATGGTTGCTTTTCTTGCTTGATGTACAGGAATACATTTTCCTGTATCCCATTCATGGCTTATTGTCACCCTGTGATCTACTCATGCCTCCAGGAGCATTTGCCTCCCCCATGGTCTTCAGACTGGAGCAGAAATTTGTGTCACTCCACCTGACATGGTGGTACCTATTTTTACCCTGCAGTTCCTCGTGCAAGGAGTGTTTATACATGTAGAGGATGTCTCTTCTATCAGAGCTTAAGCTGGTGGGGAGGTTGGGGGCTGTAAAACTATACCATGAGATAGGGCTTTTCTTCCTCATAGGTGCCATGAATAAGAATCGAGAATATGATGTGGACAAGGAAACCTAAATTCTTGAACAATATTTTTTTGCAGTCTAAATTCAAAAGACCTGACCATGAACTTCCCTGTTTCCTATACTTGATGACAGCAAACTGTGAAGGGTGGAGCCTGAGAGATGTGTCAAGGGGGCTCCACCCTTGAGTAACCTGTTGGAGTCCAGCTCCATGCAGTCACAACCTCCACTCGCCAGCTGAGCCATGGATGGGATGTGTGAACACATCTGAACACAGGGCTGGTGGTGTCAGCCCAGCTCCTTTCAGAACTGGTGTCGGCCTCTTAAAAGAGGAAATATCATGGCTGGCATTAACTGAGTTTCCATTGGGAAGTTTCATGGGAGAAAGTGCCCAACCAGTCCAGGCACTACAAAGGAACCAAACCTTGGTGGGTCAGTACAATGCAGTTCATGTCCCTGCTGTCTGTGAGGATACACTTTACCTTCCAGGTTACTAGCTGCTGGCTCTGCCTGTCTGGACCAGGGCCTGTGGGATGGTGCCCTGTCAATGAGGGCATGACCTATGACAGAGCCAGCAACAGCTCCTGGCTTACCTGCCTTCAATGAGCAGCAGGTACTTGCTGCTCCCTGACAGTCTTCTTACATAACATCATCCTCAAACATTTTGCAATTGAGGCACCTTCTAAGCCAAAGGATGTCAATGTATTCATCAACCCATCAGCTGATTACCCTCCATGAACCTATCCTGCATCACCATGTAAGCTTCTGGTAAACATATGGCCAAACTCAAGACCACAAAATGATCTGAGCATAAAAGTCTGGTAAAGAGTGATAAATATCTTAAGGGAAACATTACTAGCAAAACTTTATTATTGTTTTTTCTATTAACTGCATTTATAATAAGTGTCATCACTTATTGACTTTTCCCTGTGAATCAGCAAATAGCAGAGTTTACTGATAAATGAAGAAAACTCAGGAATAATTAGTACATGGCAGCTTTTTTAGTAGCTCAAACTTATCACATATTCTCTCCTGACCCTGTGTAATATACAGCAGGATATAACCAAATTTTGTGAACTGACTATGAGAAGATCAAACATTTCTCACTGAGACATGTCCTAATGTAATCCCAGGAAGTACATCTCTGTATACAGGGTACCTTTTATACAGGAAATATTCAAACATCATCTACAGTGCTTAGAGCAAGAGAAGCACAGGTATATGGGTGCATCATTTTATTTGGGCTTTTTTATTTTTTTTCTATGGGAGAAAGGCATCTACTTAGCAGCCGGGGATCTGAGGCATATGTAGTGTGTAGGAAATGTGTGCTTTCACTGGCACTACACATCCCTTCTGTCACATCCACCTCCACTCATTTTTTTGTTTCTGATGATGCTGTCACTTCATTGTGTTGTGTTGAAGTAGAATTAGCACTTACGCAAGATGAGCAATTTACAGCTCAAGTAAATGAAAGCAAATACACCAGTGAACAAGAAGTTAATTATCATCACACACACTGTGAAACCATCTGCTTTTCCCTGTTGGTGTGTGTGCTGGTTTAAAACCTAGCAGGAAAAATAAACCCACCCAAGCTGCCCCCTTTTCCCCATCCCATTCCAACAGCGGAGAAAACACTAGGAGACGTTTTAAGATGAAATCACAATTTACTGAAAAATTGCAATAACCACAATAGTATTGATAAAAGGGTGTACTCAGCTGGGCTCTGCCCTGTGCCACCACTGATCTCTCATTTTCTTTTTCTTGGAGTGGCATCTCAGGCTTCCTGGTGCTGTCTTTCAGTATCGAACCAGAAAACCCACCACTCAGAGGAACAGGAAAGGGACTGCTGGTAGCAGAGAGGGGCCGGCTGTGCCAAGCTGACCCTGAAACCTGCACATCCCCTCCCTTGAGCCTGGTGAAAGATGATGATCTTTCCATTTCTGGCCCTGGCTTCCTCCTGCTGAAACCATGCCCCTGCCATAATGTGGGTGGTATGGAATTAAACACTGCTAGAAACTCGGCTCCTTTACTCTATAACCATGTCAGTGTGGTAAGAGCATTACTCCTCTGAAGAGTTGCATAGTTACTGAAATGACTCCTTAATAAATTCCTATTACTCAATGAACAGAAAAATATTCATTTTTTTTTAATGTTTCTGCTGTCCTTGACATGTTCTAAATCCTGCCAAAGGTTTTGGAAAAGCTTTGGAAAAAGATGATTCCATTCCAGGTAAGAATCCTCTTTTTGACCATTCAGATTTCTTATTTGCCTCACTTGGATGATGTTAGTTCACCCAAATATGGTCTGTTCTTCACATGGTGTAAATCTCCATTTTTGGAGATAGTATAGCCACATGGTGATAATCTCCATTATTATCCATGATATATCCAATAAAAAGAGGTCTTAAAAAGCCCATTGCACCAGATACTGCAGAAGACACCATGAGACATGAAGAATGTGATTTTATTAGAGTGCTGGAGTTGGGAATGTACCTGGGAAGTATATTGTTAAACCTTACCCAGTCAATATCACCCTTTCTTGCTATGGATTCATCCTGCTTCTCAACATGTTTTTCCTCCACAATTCCATTTCACCTGAGAGGTGTGAGACTTGCTTGTTTTCTGATTAACTAGATTCCATCATCACTGGTGTAATCACTTCCCATCACTTAATGCAGGAGTAGAGGAGGAAGGTGCTGTCTTTTCTCTATATAGTTTACTATGGAGAAAGAATCCCATTTCCTAGATTTTTCATTTTATATAAATTCTAGTCAAATTAGGAAACTGAAAGGTATGTTGAACAATTGTCCTCCCTGAGACACAAAAATAAGTTTTCAATCAAACCAGCTTCTTAGATCTAGAAGGAAAGGGAGAGAATTTATTCCTACTTTCCCAAAGATACAGAGTGTTACAGCAAGTTCCTTTTCTCTAAAATAATAAGATAAAGAAAGTTTTTTGCAGATGTTTTCTTTATACAGTGAAGGATAAGCACGCAGGGAAAGCCATCCCACTGGCTGTACAGAAATGAGTATAATGTAGATTATGCCTTGTTCTAGCAATTTAGGCACAGAAATATCTTTTCCTGAATTTCCTTTACATGATACAGGAAGAGAAGAGGGTGTCATTCTTGAAGTGAGTCAGTATGTCCCAGTAGCTTGGTTTTTGAAAAATGGAGCTCTGGGGCAGTGGAAGAAACCCAGAAATTATACATTAATGAAATCTGGAGGAGGAGAAATTAGAAGTGTTAGAGGTTTTCTTAATAGCAAAATTCCCTCTGAAATGTGAAAGTGATTGGCCAAAATGGTCTTGCAGAGGCAGGAACTGTAATCCATTACTGTCTCTTAATACAAAACAATTTTTTTGGAATTAGCAAAATTCAGCAGAAGTTTACTCATACAGAAATCCTTCTCACATATCCATGAAAATCAGGGTGCAAAATGTCAGTGTGTCTGTTTGGCAGAAATGGATAAAGAGAGTGAGAGAGGGAAGAAGAGTAATTGACTTGTTAATTTTCAAAGTGGACAAAATTGGGTCTGTGTGTTTAAGTGATGAGTAAAAAGCCTGTAGCCAAAGGTACAACAGCTTGCTCCTGACTGTGCCCTGCATCTGTCACTGGAGAAAAGAGGAAAAAGAGTCCCCCTAGTGTACCAATGCTGTAAAGAGCAGGAGTGTCTCGCTCAATTCACTAAATCTGCTGGAAGTTCTGCTACAGCATGTGAACAAGTGCCTAAAGGTATTTTAGTAAATCCCTGGGCTCTGTTGATCACAAGGCTTCTAGTTAATGAAGGAACGAACCATAGACAATCAAATAATGAGCATATAAAAATGATCATTTGTTTTAACACATTTTATCTATGAAGTAATTGGGTTTTGCATTGCCGTATAATTCTAAATACTAATTTTTGCCACCCAGGAGACATGTATTCTACTGGAAGACAGGAGAGAAATTATTTTATATAGTAATACTCTTTTCACAAGTTCTTAGCTGTGTATCTGTGAGGTAAAATCAAACATGTTTTTCTATTCAAAAGTACCTCTTTTTTGTTTATTTGGTTCAATTAATCAGGGAAAGTCTACTGCAGTTAAAGGTACTGAAAGTTAAAGAAAAGTGTTACATTTTCCCTGGCTGCCAGAAATACAGTGTGCAACTCAAAACACAGGCTTTGTACCACTTTGAATTTGCACTGTCAAAGATTACGTGATGAATCAGCCTCCTCCTCGTGTAAGCCCTCTCTCAAAGATTTTAGGTACAGCAATGCAAACCTGGCCCTCAGTGACAGGTGCTGAAGGGACATGTATGTAGGAAGGAACAGCTGCTGTAGATAGCTGTGACTCCGTAATTATTTTCTTCTCAGGTATGCTGAAGGACAGCCATGGATAAAAAGTTTCAAAGGATACCAGAAGATCACTGTTGGAGATACAGCACAGCTGGTTGGTGAGCAGTATTTGTCATTCTGTCCTTCCATAATTTTCCTCAGGATGCTCATGCTAGAGCAAACCTGGCAAGTCAAGTTCCCCTTTGCACCCTGCTCTCCATCTGAGTCTGCCCTGTGGCAGATTAGGCACTATCTTGCTCCCTCACCTTTTTGACTGCTGACAGGAGAGCTAAATCATCTTTTTGGCAACAAAGGAAGTGTGCGTTTGGAGGGGAGGGAGTAGGGGAAGTGGGAGATGTTAGGGAGATAATTCCTCAGAGTAAGTAAAAAGACAAAATGGGACCAACACCTTTTAGGAGATGGCCAGTGGAAAGCCTGAAGGATGAGAAACAATGATGAAACAGTGCTCAGGGGCCAGTTGTGCAGCTCCTACACAAAGGATCAGGTAGATTTGACTGAGGGAAAAGCTCCTCAGAGGTAAGAGCAGCTTCAGCAGTAGTAGAGGAGGCTTTTGCAGCTGTTCAGATTAACAATGGTGCTGTAATTTATGCAGAGGCATTAGCAGCAGGGATGTTGTTTTACATTTTAGATAGTAGATTGGCATTTCCTGGAAGTGTAGGTTAATTATGGTAAAGAGGTAGCATATATCTCACTTTGGGAGGAGGGTGCTCTTGCAGCTCTGCTGGTGTTGTGTGCAAGCCACTGGTTGGTTTATTGGTGTGTAAGGGTGCAGCAGACTTGTGTGCATACAATGCTGTGCTTGTTTGTGTTCTGCAACAAATGTCTATGTCAGTGTCTTTGCTAATAAAAACCCCACAGTGCTAATTGCCAGGTTTAGTTAGTTAAATGTGTTAAAGGAATTTCAAAGGTTATGCATACCCACTGCAGAAAGGCTCTTCTGGAAGAAAAATAATAAAATAGACATCCCTAACTTTCCTTTCAAATTCATGTGCAGTATTTGATTTTAGCATGTCTGTTTTCCTGAAGACAGCTGAGGCAATCTCCTCTACTCACTCACCCACTTATCAGTTGTATTTTGAATTGCTTGCAATGATATGGATGTTGATTATGGCCTTCACAATATTTCCTGTTTTTTCTATAGAATTGTCCTGGAGGAAGAGACCGCAGCAAATTCTCAGCTGACCAGAAGCCAGCCCAAGGTATTAGTTCAGTGTATTTTCTTTCATGAGTAAGAAACAGATAAGATTTCAGCCCAAATGGTGCATTTTAATTATGTTTATAGATGAAATGCATAACAGATGTTGGAAACAACATTTCAAGTACTCTTTCCTTCTCCCAGAGGCAATATTTCATTGTTAATATTGTATATCTTTCTAAAAATGCTTGATTTGAAAAATCTGTTATGCTAAAATATTTTGTTGAATTAGGAGCACTTCTGGGTTCCCATGCATCTATATGTGAATTGTTCTTATTTCTAATTTTTAATTTAAGTTTTTTCTTTACATTTTAAAAAAATAATTGCATTATAAAAACTCAAAGAATGCGAAGTAAGCCGAATATTCCCTGCCTATCTCACTCCCTCAACATTTAATTTTTCTATACTTGCATGCGTATGCACATACATACATACATACACATATACAAATAATATACACACATATACATGCACTCCATCACATTCCAAACACTTCTGGATGTTGAATCTTGAAATTATATGGTGGGAAATATTAGACTGGCAAGTGCCTATAATTAGAATATTGATATTCTCACATTTCTTTGACCATAAAAGCTGAGATCAATATTTTCAATGCCTTTAAAAATGAAATATTAATGTCAAAATATTGCCAGAAACTTACTGAAATGAAAAGGATGTGTTAGGTTAAGCATAGAGACTAGACTGATGTTTTTTCTGCATTTTTATGTCTGACATCCTTTGTAAATTGTACTGTTCGCACCAGTAACTGAAATGCAACTTGAGGAGGACAGAAAGATGCACAATATTTATATGAAGCTGTAATACAGCAAAATGTAAATGGGCTGTTGTTCTACTATATTGCCAGGGGACTGTATTGATCTTCAAAGGGTTAAAGTGCTATGAGGTTACATTAATGTCACCCTTCAGCAATCACTGGCCAATAACGGATCAGCAATCAATGTTGCAGCATGTCGTTCAAGACACTCCATTTTTGGAGACAAGTGGCTGATATATTTTGACAAGAATAAAAAATAGTCTTGGAAATTCTTGAAAATTTTAACTCAGAGGGGGAGATATATGAAACAAACTGCTTTGATTTGAAAAAAATGGTAATGTTTGCCTTCCTAAGTAACAACATTTTATGTCAGTTCAGTGGAGCAGTGAATGAACCAAAACTCTGTTAACCTTCAAAATGTAAAGGATTCTGTAAGTAGGATTTACATAGTCTGAATATTTAATATTTTGAGTGCTCATCACAGCTCGCATAAACTAATATTTAAATATATATTTCCAGTAAAGAAAAGATTTGACTTCTGGTGGAGTAAAGCAGTGAGATATTTTGACTTGTGAGTGCAGACACAGGTTTCTCAGCCCCTGCTCCTTTTTTTCCTGTTAGCAATTTTTTTCTATTGAGTTCTCATAATGTCTGCAAATCCAAAGAAGGCAACACAAGCCACTTCACTTTGGCAGAAAAGAAACTGAAAGGAAAAAAAAAAACAAACCCTGAGAACACAAAAATCCATAAAGTAGAAGTATAAAGGGGAGGAACAAAAATAAAGGCTGAAAGAGGATACAAAGGGTTAAAGTTCTGACCACTGTCTGTATGTATAATGTATTTCTTATTGAAAAGTTTAGGCTCTGAAGAATACATTCAGTTTAAAACACCTTTTAGGTATATTAAATCTTTAGGCTGAAGATTACAGCAAGTGTTTTCTCTTTGGTGACTAGCTGTTTGTCTCACTTTATTTACTTGATATCGGGTATTTGTCAATGTCATTTCATATCTGCAGAAAATTCATATGTTCTATGGAAGTATGTATGTGTGTGAGTGTGCTGAAGGTCACATGACTGTTTCATCCTATTTGGTGGAGCAGCTTGACTTTTTTCCTTTGCTTTTGGTGATGGTTGTGAGTGCAGAAGTTGATTGACAGATGCATGCCAGAAACCCCCATTCTCCTTTTCAAAGACTACATATGATGGATTACGATCTTTCAGCTCAGCAGGACACAGGGACCATGCAAGCTGTAATTGGTCAGGTATGGAGTCAGCCATTTCTCAACTCCCCTTTTATTTATTTTTTTTTTTTTAACAAGGGTCTAACCATATGATTCACATAATTCAAATTCACAGTACCATCTTTCTATCTGTATCTTCATCTACCAGCGAATGTAGTACTGAAAGTGAGAAAGGCAAAAGAAACACAATAATCTGGCCAGGGAATTACTAGAAAAACCTGAATTACCATCCTTTTCTTCTAATAAACCCCATCTATAATTCTGTGAGAGCTTTACTAAATCAATGTATTTATTAATTTGCTGTTTTATTTTGTGTAAATATGCTGAAGTAGAAGAACCGAGGAGTGAAAGTGTTATGTTTGCTGGGGAGTTGCTTTCTATTTGAAATGCTGTTCATTATTTTTATATTGACTGTATTCCTGTACTAGATGCTGTGGGGTTTATTTTTTATTTTTTCTTCTTGTACTCCTAATCCAGATAATGTGTGATTGAGCTTGGTAAATGTAGTAGTCTTTGCTGCTGCAGAGGGGCAGCTTGCAAATTAAACACTGCCACAATCTGAAAGGTCCAGGTGGTCTGTCCGTGCTCCCTAATGCAATCCAGCACAACAGCTTTAATAAACAGCTCTATTTAGTTCTCCCTCCCTGTATCCAGGGAAGTGAACTGGTCTGGGGCTGCTGTGATGAAATGCCAGAAGAATATCTCTCAAAGGCCTCACAAGCTGATTTTTAGAGCTTTTCCGTTTTGTCGTCTTTGTCTTCCAAATGGGTCAGTGAGTCCTTCTCTTTCTGTTTTGTGATTTCTGATAAGTCTGTAGTTTTTATATGTGTGATTTAACCATGCTGTTTAGAGCTTTAGCCAGAAGAGAGAAGAATAATTGTCTTTTCATTTGCTCCAAATACTAACCTGAAGTGGGGAAAGAAATTATTTTGTACTGATGAACAGGGAGGGCTGTTTTCCTTTGAAAGCAGTCGGAGTCAGATGAGGGTGCCTGTTTTTCTAACAAAATTTTAAGTGCTCAACACTTTCTCATTAACCACTGACTTGTAAATCAGTCTCTGGTAAAGGGTATTTTTTTGAACTCTCAAAAGTTTGTGGTTTTTTGCATATGTTTCCAGTATAGTAAACACATGCTGCTGAGCTGATGACATAGTATTTGTTTTCTATATGTTGATATGATGGTAGAAAAATATGCATTCTACACACTGTTTTCAACTAAATTATGCCAAAACACTGAAGTCCCTCAAAGCACATGGTTTATTAATACCATCGTACGTAGTAATGCATTTCTGGGCGGAAAATATCAAATATGTAATACTATGTTTACCACAGACTTTTATTGCTTTAAATATTTTAAAAATAGAAGATACATTTTTTATTAAAAATCCTCCAAACATTAACAGCTTTCTATTAGGCTGGCTTATACCTAAAATGTGGGGCGTGCTTGCCAGTACTACGCTGTGCAAAAAGATGTATTTTAGACTGTGTTAATTACCTTTTGTTTTACTTGTTCAGTCTTTCAGATATATATTTAATGATTCTAAGGCAGATACAATGGCAAGGTTTTGAGCAAGTACACTTGACAGAAAATATACCCTGAAATTTTTATAAATCTAAAAGCTTGTAATATCTCTTTAATGTAACTTTTGTTTTTGCATGTGAGAAAGTGTAAGTTAGCTATTTTATGTTTAAGGCTTGCCAACTCTCAGATAGTGGTTTTGAGGCTGGAAATGGTAGAAGATTTTTTTTTCTGTGTGTAACATTCCATATTTCATGAATTTAAAAAGTTCAGTGAATGTCTGGAAAAATGTTTATGTCATGTGCTAGTGTATTTCATTTCCCAAAATTAATAGCAAGAGCATGCACTTAAAAGAAAAATAAATTTAGGTATTTTAGGTGACTAACTTCTGTGGGTTTTCCGTGTCAGACTTTATAGATGTTATTTTTCTGAAACTTACTGTCTTAGGTGCTGCAAACATTTTTTTTCCGATCAGCGTGTGTGCATATTTGCATTTCATATATGTAAGTGTGCACATCAAAATGTGTTCTTAAATAAGCAAAATTTTCAAATATGTTTTTGTTTTGATTAATTGTCCAGTGTTTGGTTGCTATTAGCTATGTGTTAAGATACATTAGAAAGTTTTAAAGTATTTTTCCTAATAAAAAAAATATGCATTTTCTCCTTGTATAATGAAATAGCTAGTTAAAATATGGGAATGTCAGGGCAATCAGTATAATTAATATACTTTGCTGCAAATAGACATAGACTTTCTGTATGAACTTTAAGAGAAAATAATTATCAAAGGGCAAGCCCTATGGCAGAAAATCTTTCCACGCTGTGAGGCTCTATTTTGTATTGATAAATATTTAAGATTTGCATATTTAGTAGTTGCATATTTTAGAAGAGCCATTTATTTCCTGACACTATTAGAAAAAGTTCTTAAAAGTATTTTTTAACTTTCAAACCTCCAAACCCCCAAAATTGCATAAATATTTATAAATTGTATTTTTTCCAGCCATGAGAATGAATTCTTTTGTAATACTGCAGATGTAGCTCCAAATTCAGTCTTGTGTACTGCTAATGTAATGTGAAATAGGGTAATTAAAAATCTAAACTGTACATGTATAGGTGATGCAATGGAGATCAGACACACTAGCAGTTTTTTGTAGTTCAAGCATTAGTCTATGTATGACACAAATGGAATAGCAGGGGCATACTGATTTAAAGACATTTTCAACACAAAGTAGTTGTTCATCATTAAATGCATTTTTGACCTTTTTGAAAGGCTATTTGGATTTCATCTGTCTCTAACCACAAGTACACAGTGATTCCCACTAATGATGGCCATGGTGGGCAGAGTGCTACAATCCTGACCATTACCCAGCACCTGAGTGTACTGGGTCCAGGGTGCAGAACTGCTTGTGAACCTTCCCTCTGGAGTTTTCCTTCCCCAACCAAACAATAAAACAGCCAAGTACTCTGAAGAACAATGTCCTTGCCTTGTGTGTCAAGATCTAGAAGCTCATTGCTCATCATGATTTTGATTCATAACTGGAGTGTTTGGCATGAAACCCTGATCCCTGCCAGCAATAATCTTTAGCATCCTTCTTTGCATGCCAAACCACAATTTCCATTATTTCTTCAATTGTGTTTTGCTCTTATGGAAACTATTAGCTGGATTTTTATGCCATATTCCATACATATTCTGAGCTCATCTGAATGAACAGGTAATTAAACGTGTCTGCTTTGTATGCTTTCTAAAACCTCTACTAAACCTTTTTCTTATTCTTTTTCCCCTCCATCTATTTTTTTTTTTTTTTTTTTTTTTTTCTTCAGACCTGAGCTTGTGAGTGACAGGTTAGTTCATCAGCATTACAGCTCTCCTGTTTTTGTCTCGTCTCATGCAGACAGGTCACTGTGTCCAATCACCCTTCTGGCTCTGCTGTCGCCAGGGGAACCCAGGCCAGCCTGCCATCTTGATCCACTGGCCCGAGGGCCCAGGCTGGCTGCACATTTCAGTGTTCACTGGTTCTTGCAAATATAGTAAAGTGGGAAAGGAGAGGAGAGCAGCTTAAATTAGATCTCTGTATGTTGAGAGGAAGCAAATTAGGTAACTTTCTTCTTCAAATAAACATGTGTTTGTAGTTATTATGGCTATGTTTTAGTTGTTTTTCTACAAGTTTAGCATAATTTTTTTTCTGTATTTTAATGGTATCCTCCATATATGATTTCACTACGTACTAAAAGCTATTTATGCAAGGGTAAACATGCTCTTTTCCCACAGAGGGTTCTCTGAACCCCAGTTTATGAATCTGATACATTGTTGCAGCCAGTGTGGGTCTATGTTCTATTTCAGTTTTTTGCAATTTTTAAATTTTTTTTGTCTGTGTTCTTCCTCATGATTAACCACAACAGACTGTGTTTCAGAGGAGCCATTCCATTTGTAACTTTTGGTCACTTTTGAGAAGTTTAATCTGTTGTCCGTGTTGTTTTTATAATGCAGACTATTATGTATCCAGGAGTTTAATTTTTATCAAATGAAGATCAGTTCTAGAATTTTGTCTTGAGCAATCTCTACATGATTTTTTTTTTGTAGCAGTAGAGAAGTTCTTTTTCTCTTGGAATATCTGCTTCCAGCTCTAATCTAATGTAAAGGATTGCCTATAACATATACAAAGAGAAAATGACCATATTACGTATAGATTTAGGACCTACTTTTATAAGACAGCAAAGAATTGTATCCTTTTGTCTGCAGTTGTCTGCAGACAAATCCTTTTCTTTCAAGCAAGAATCGCTGTAGGAATGACTACTTGCATAAGTAAGGCCAGACTACTTGTCCCCTTGGCTGCTCACTGTATATCCAGAACAAAGATTTTAGTCTTTTAGTCACCAGCAGTGGTTTTCTGCAGTTCAAGACTGTGGGGGAGAGACTTATGGACAGGTACACATTGACTGGTTTTTTCTGTAGTATGAGACAGTGTAAACAGTAAGAAATATGTTTGCAAAACTTCAAAACCATGCTTTTTAATATTTATGAACAAGCTGGTACTCTGGCAATGAAGCATTCCGTCTTTGCAGAAACCCACTATTGTATACACTCTAGAATACTGTCCCTAAGAATTATTATTGTAAGGAGATGCAGGAATGTGGCTGTTACATTTTATAGTATAAATATTTGTGGTAGAGGAGTTTGGATCTTGATAATTTAATATATGTAAATTCTTTGGTCCTAGGCCTGGATTCCAGCAAAAGAATGCATTCTTCTGTTGACTTCTGTTTTTACAGCAGAAAAGATGAATTTTTATCATTTTGATTCATACTTAAAAATATTTTTCAGCTTTTCACACCGAAATCGGATTTTAATTGAAACCAGCTTTCTAAAAACATTAGTATTTTTTTCTTATTGAATTTCTTTATTCTTTTCTGTTCTGTATTACTGTGCAGTCTCATCTGTGGGTCAGGCCAGCCAATTAAGAGGTCAAATTTTTAAAAAGCTGTGGTTTGTAATCTGTATATAATCACTATATTCTAATTGTAAGAGAAAAATTAAGTATGTCAGCTGACCTTTAAATTGCTGGACGAGTCACACTCCTCCAGTGATGTAGATTATTATCTTCTGGAAATGCATTTACATTCAAGTACCTCTGTTACATTTCCTAGATTCTAGACTGATAAACTGTGTATCAGTCTGGCCCATTTTTGTGTGTACAGTGCATAGAAGTGACTGCTGAGCCTCTTATCTTACAGTGACCTGTAGTTGTAACAAGACTTTTATTTTTCTTCTCTGATCTAAACTTCAACTCAAATGGAAGAAAATAAAAGGACAATCAAAGAGAAATTGTATACAACACTTTCAACATTAGATGAAGACATGGCAAAATATTCCTTTTTCTTGTGATTTACATTGTTCAGCAACATTAGTAATGTAGTTTTTTATTCTGAAATTATAAAAATGGAAGAACCTAAGATCAGGCAATTTTGAATATGTGCATATTTATCTCACACTAAAGTTAAATAGACTTAACATGTACCTAGATGTTGGTCAGCAAGTCACTTAAGCCTGTAAGAAGTCTGCAATTGCTAAATCTTCAAGTGCACAGAATACTGAATTCAATGGGACTCATATATATAACAATTGGCAGGATCTGGTCCAACAAGTGTATTGTGCTACTGCCACTGCTAATAAATATAACAAAGTCTGGCTTAAATGCTAACTAAACAATTGTTATTCAAACTGTTTTGTAATTAGAACTGGCTATTAGAAGTAAAGATAGTAACTCAAGGGTCTTGAACACTTACTTCTGAGGATATCAGGACTACAGGTAAACAGACTATCACTTCAGGGGTTTTGTTTCAATGTTGGCTTCAAAACCTCTGTGATGTGTTGTACTTTCTCTTCAAAAGAGGAATATTAGTTGATGTTTGCTGCTGATTCTCTGTTGACTGGTAGTGCTGTTATACAGTAGTGCTTTATCTAACTGTTAGATCAAAAGAAAATTTTGAAGATCAAGGGACTGTTCTACATTTCTAGCCATTCTTAAAAGAGGTAGTGGGAGAAAGCTTCATTAAAAAAATGTCGGGGGGAGAAAGAGGGGATGCAAAAATCTTTATTTCAAACAATCCTTACATGGCAAATTATAGAAATTAAATTTTTAAGCTGTTTAGAGTAGATTTTGTAGTTATTGATAAGCCCATTTTTTTCTATCTACATTTGTATATGCCATACTATATATAGCAAAACTATCTTTGACTAAATTTGACTCGCATGAGTAACAGCAATTGATACTGTTTAATGACTTGAAGTTGAAGAAAGTCTTTTCAGAAATGAGGGCCTCATAAATGCATCTTGCTCTCTTGCTGTAGATGTACAGCTGACCCATGTCCTTTGCACATGTGAATGAGGATTTACAGGGCAGAACTCTGATAGTTGTTCTTGTCAAAACACATAGGTCTTGTCTTGGCAGGCTTTCCTGTGCCACCTAACTGTAAAAGAAATCCAATAATTTGACAAGCAGTGCTACAAAATCACACTTGAGATAGTAATTTTTGACCCTGTGATATTTCCAGTGAGTGTAATTTGAACTACTTGCTAAATATGACTTATTTCCAAAGGTGACTCATTCCAGGATGGGATTCTGAATACACAAATGGGAAAGGGCATTGTAAAGGGAAATAGGACCTTAAGCAAAAGAAAAATAAAAATGTTAAAAGGGAACTTTGTTCTATTTCAGTCATTGATTCCATGAAGTAACTTTTATTTTATAAGTTGATAGCATTTTCAGGAATCTTGGACTCATGTGCATTTGGAAGACACAATCCAGCTATGGAATGGCACTTCCAAAAAGGAAATATTATAGGGAGAACAGTAAAAGACAAAAGTGGTTTTTAACTACCCCCTGCTATGGAAACAAGTTTCAAGAAACAGAAAATAACAGAGCATGCATTTTTTTGCAAGCAAATTAGTGAAAGTCATGTTAATAGTATCACACAACTGCTGTTAGACATATTGAAAGTGATACTTTTGTATCAGAATGTTGTACTTTTCACTAAACTGTTTGCGTGCCTAACTGCCTTTTCACTTACAAATCCAACTTATGGAACTCTAATGCAGTTTTTACTTGAGCTTTTCTTATGTTTCAAGTGCAAGGAAGTTTTACTGGAATAAGAAGCTGACAGCTTTAGCCCATTCCTGAAAGAAGACATCCTTTGGGGGGTGGGGGGGTGGGAATTAAATAGCTAAATATAGATTTGCAGCACAGACTAAGACTGAAACTACAATATCAATCACTAGAATGTTTAATAATCCTTGTTTCAAACTTATGAATTAAAATCACATTGTCTACCATCAGTGGCAGACTAGCATCAGCCTTCATTTTTCGTAGTATATCACATTAAACGCTTGGGGATTTTGTTTGGGGATTTTAAAATTATAACTACAGAAAAATGTGCCTGATTGTTACTGAATCCACCTTAAAAAAAAAAAAAAAAAAAAAAAAAAAAAAGGGCAAAATATGAAAAAAATTTTGGTAATGGTTAACTTGGGTGTTTCTGAAAAACTGTCATTGGTTCTATAACCTTTTCTACTAGAGCCAGATGCTGCCAAGTGCTGAATGTGTCTGGAGTCCTGGACTTCCCCCTGGCTTTGTTAGGAAGGACACTGTTCCAATGAAATAAAATAATCTGGAATAAAGAAGAGTTATGCTGCTATAGGAAACCAACAGTTATTGCAAGATTACTGCCCATTAAACCTTACCTTCTTTTTGCTGTGCCCATCCCTCTCTTGTACAAAAAGTGCTTTACATTTTTCAAAAGGATTATACAAAGCAGAAATAATATCTGATTTGTGTAATTCTAATCTTTTGGAAGAAAGGTTGAAAGTTGTGGCAAATGTAGAAGTGGCTTCTAATGTGAAAGGATAAAGCAGAAAATATCAAACTCATTTTGCTTTGTGTCAGTCATGATGATTTATCATTACAGTCAGGGCAAACTATGATCTCAGAGCAGAAACAATTTTGTGTATTAAGAGGGGAAAAAAAACCCTCCAAAACCCAGAATGTTCCAGTTTGATTCTTATGTCCTTAGGGTTGCAATATTGAATTCAGAACTGGGGAAGCTTAATCTTGCAGCCAGATTTCACAAGATGCTGGTTAAGCAGTAGGCAGAAGTGATGGTTTGGGTGTTGTAATGCCCATGGTGGGAAATAAAGAAAGATAACAAGATTTTGCCACCAGAAGTCTGTGTGCAGTATTCACCACCTGCTCCAGCTTGTCACCAAAGTTGGCAAGAAAACTTTGCATGCAAGTTGGTGAGCAACACTTAACCATTTCAATGCCTGACAGACGAAACAAACTTGGAGTGGTCTAAAACAGCATGTGAAGGGTTCACAATAGCTCTGAACATAGCTATCTGTTTATTTTGGTGCTATTGCTTATATGAAGGGTGATCATGGAACCATTTAAGCACATCTTCAAGTTTCCCCTCATCTTACTGGGAAAGCTCACATGAGCAGCACATTGTGCACTAGACAATGTAATGCTTGTATCTTCTCTGGTTGCAAAGGATATAGAGATGTACTGCTGGAAAAAAATAAGGCAGTTCTCTATTTCCACTCAGTTAATCCTGGAGAGTAGAAATCCATGTGCCTTGGAGGCTGAAACTGAAATTGGCAAGTGTTTGGAAAATAAGACCTGGATTTTGAATAGCCAAACAAAAGAAGCTCAATATTGGAGTTTCTTCCCCTGAAATATATTGTTTTCTGTTTATTTTTCAAGTTCATGCTGGATTTTAGCAAGAAGAGAAATTTAGGGTTGCCCCCTAACTAGGGATTTAGAGTGACTCTGCAATGAATTTTAACCCAAGAGGCACTGTGGATATTCAGAAAACCTTTGTTCTACTCTGCTCATGTCCTTATGCTAGACCCATCACTGTAGTTATTAGATCTCAAAGACTACATTCTTCAATGTAGTACTTTCTATATCCTTAAACCATAGTTTATTTATTTAAAAGGTTATATCCAGCATTGGATTGGATTGTAAAGTACCCTTTGACTCTCATGAAGGACACAGAAGAAACAGATGCTTCTGAGGGCATATGTCTTTCTAATCATGAAGTACCACAGCATTTTTATTGAATTAAGGACTGCACAAAGATCTGTGCTTTTAATCTTGCCAGTGTGTTGAGAATTTTTTTACTTCTATGGTATCATGATGTCTTTCATTACTGATACAACAAACATTAAGGTATAGAGGTGAATTTCAATTACACTTTTATTTCAAAAGCAGCTGCAAAGTAGCTTAATATTTCTCTAAGAATATAAATAAAAGCACACTAAACTTCAAACAGATGTTTAACATGAGCATGTTCAGGACAGGTTCTCTTTTCTATCTGATATTTACCAGGATCCATCAGAAGTAAATCTGTGGAGCTAAGCAGAGTTACATTTGGACAAACAGGATCACCAGCAGCCTTTAAGCTTGTTCAGTCAAATTCAGAAGCCCTTACATGGGCAAATTTACCAGTGTAGTTTATAATGTTTGAATAATTAGTGATTTCTAAGATAATCAGAAAGAAGACATAGAAAGAAAAAGAGAAGAACACCAAAATTGTGTGCTCCATTCTGACTGATGTTAATTATACTTTCTCCAAACTGATCTTTTTGTTCTTTTTCCCAATCAGTCCTGCAAGGCAAACTGTAAGAAATTGTATGTGTTTTCCCTTAATTTTGGAAAATACATAAAATTTCTTTAAAAAATTCTTTCAAACAAGACTGAAATCGGCATCTGAAAAGAAAAATTTCACTTAAAAAATCATGGTTATTTTTTCATTTTTATAATGCTTATGTTTGCTTCTTTATCTTTTTTGAGAATTTCAACCACTGGAGATAGTAGTGTAATGCTACTTTATGCTGGGACCTCTTTATACCATCTGGAAGTACAAACCAGCTGTAAAGTGGGTTGTAAGAGTAATTTATTTATGCATATTTTCAAGTTCTTTTATATTTCCATAAATGGTAGGAACCCATCTGGATGTAAATAGGGATAGAGTCCAAATAAATGGACTAGAATTTCTGGGTTTTTTTCAGATGGAAATGAAAAGGGATAGGCAGAAATCAGACTGCAGGAAAAGAAAAAAGAGAAAGCCTTATTTAGTTACAAGCAGATATCCATTAACAGACAAGGTGAAAGGTTCAAATCCTGTTTTATTTGCCTCCTTCTATAGCTTTGCTGTCAGTGATGAAAACATGAAAGGGAGGGAAGAGAGCACTACTCAAACCATAGTAGTCAGAGCTGCTTTCTCAATCATTTTGGTTTTCAAATGAGTATACTTAAAACAAAAAGCTTAATCTGGATCTCTCTCTCTCTCTTTTTATTTATTACTTGTGAGCTGCAGTGTTGCTCACTGTGACATTTGACAAAGATCTATCTTTCCAAAGCATTATTCTGTTAGTATACCTGAATCAGTGAAAAAGGAAACAAATTAATTCCATAGGAATTAATGTCAATTAAATGCCTTCTTTCTATACTTCCTATTGCAAGTTGCATTCTTTAACTCCAAGTCAAAGGGTGAATAAAAACAGCAAAGACAAAAAAAAAAAAAAAAAAAAAAAAAAAAAAAAAAAAGACAGTTATGCTAATAATGAATACCTTAAAATTAGTCACACATGGGAAAAATAATAAAATAGCAATTTTGGCATTAACAAAAGACTTTCCTTTGAAATTCTGAGGAGCTTCCTACTCCATTTTATTTCATAATCCCTTTTAGACGGGAACAGAGGAGGCTTAAGGGATTCTGTGAAGTTGTGAGATATTTCTCTCTTTGCTTCCCCATTTTGTGAGGGCCTAAGGGAAAAATATTGGCAGAACTTGTAGAACCTTCTATAATTGAAGTAGCCCAGTATTTCCTATTTTAAGACCTTTGCTGCTGCTCTTAGTATTTCCAGCTGGTTGGCTAACGCTTCCTGAATACTTTTGAAAGCAATTTCTGCTAAAATTCAGTGGTTCCCAAGGAAGATAGGGAAATAGGGGGTATTTTTGCCCATTTTAAAAATACATCATACTTAAGAGCAAAACTCTGAATGTGGTGAGGAGTAGGAGCATTGGGCTTGACATGTCTCTTCAGGTATCCTGTGACAAGCCACCAATGCTTGATTATATTCCAAGCCTTTGAGAAATGTAGTTGGCACCTGTTTTCTTTGGAACTCTAAACAGCTACATCCCCTAACAATTCACAGAAAAAGGAACATCAGAAAGGAACCTCAGAAAATCACCTGCACATGGACAGGATCAGCTTATCTGAGTCACATCCGCCAGGTGTTTGTGTAAGTGCTTCCTGAAAAACTCCATCCAATTCCAAACTCCATGAGCACTAATTCTATAGTATCTTTGTCCTATTCATTGCACCAAGTAAAACCCCTATCTTCCTGCCACTTTTAGGAGTATCAGATTATTTCTGTCCCCCTTGAAATACTAGCTTCTCACTATGCCTGACTTGGCAAATTGTAGAGGTGACATGAGGGACCCTTTACTTTTCTATATATTCTGTGACCCTATTCATGGGGGATGGAGAAAAGAGAATGATTCAAATGAAGACAGGACAAGAGCCAGGGAAGACAAAAGATATGGAGTGAAACTATAAATGCACAAGTAGTTGACCAGGGCTAGAGAGTGACAAGGCAAGAAGAAGTAGGAGCCTGAAGGAAGAATGGATCCAAGAGAGGTTTGGAACTATGAGGGACAGTAGGGAAGAGGACTTGCCCTGTGTGTGGGCAAACCTAGATGAAAGTAACAACAGAAAAGGGACTGGACCTGGTTAGGGATAAAGACAGAAATAGAAAACCCATGGGGCAGGTTCCATTGCTACTCAGAAATTTCTGCTGGCAAATTTCACTGGCAAAATTTCTCAGTTCCTTAAAACATATAAATCTACACATATGAAATGTGGAAAACAGTATTTGTACAGTTAAGCAACATAATCCAAATAATCTGTTTTGCTTGTAAATATACATAATGACCCTCTCATTACATAAACAACTGTATTGTTTATGTAACAACTTCACAGATTAAGTTCTTTTATTTTGACTTCTTTCTCAGTATTATAGTTGATATATACTATTATTTTGTTCCCTAGAAATTGCAGGAAATGTATATATGTATGTATGTATGTGTATATACATATATGTATATACACACGTACATATTTATTCTGCGCCATATGTCAAATTCTAAAAAAGTTTTATTTCATTTCAAAGTGGGAGTTGTTGTCTTTGCATGATTTTAAAAGATTAAAAAATATAATTTTTAAAGAATAAGTAGCTTTGATGAAAGCACTTAAACTGTCCTGCTTATGAAATGTCAGACTGAAACATTTTATTCCACTTTCATACGAATCATAGGCTTTTATTCTACTTTCATATGAATAGTAGGATTAAAGGTTCTAACATAGTTGAATTTTAATTTTGAATTAAAAACTTCCCAGAGATCTTGCCATTACTATTTCCATCTTACCCAGTAGTTTTTCTAGAACAGTGACTGACATCTAGATTTTTTGATATATATAGTCACTGGTCTTTGCATAAAGTAGACACGTTAAGCCCCCATCATAGGGGATACTCGGCTCTTGATTCTCCACTGCCTCAACTAGTGATTTACAATGTTAAAAATGGAAGCATTGCAAAGTCCAGTGCTTTTTTTCACTTTAAGTGTTCAAAACAGTTCCTTTACTGCAAAGTAAATGCTTCAGGCTCCTTAGGAGAAACAACATTGTATTATCATTTGAACAGATATAATGACTACTATCAGCAACTTGAAGTCACTTTAATTCCTATACTACACCAATTTTATCTCTGACAGGAGGGGATAATTTTCTGAAACTTACTTATCATCTCTTGAGCATTATTTACAATTGTGAATATAATCTCACATATAATTTAGTAAGAGAATGTTACCACGCTGAAGGAGAACTGGGAAGAGGTATCTAGTACACACCATGGTGATGTGCAAAGGGGAAACAGTAAATGCCAACACAGGGGTGTGAAAAAGGTGGGGCTAGAAGAAAGTAGGAGATGCAGTGTGGAAGGAGGGAATGGCAGTTAAAGAAGAGGTGCTTTGGTAAGGTTGAAAATATGAGTTATTTTTCTAATTTTTTTTGTTTTGTTTTATATATTGAACTAATTGCAATAAGGTTTCAGAAAATGTTGGGAAGGATGAAGCCAAAATCCTATAAATAGGATTGCCTATATTCTGAGAATGAGAAACCTGTAGGTGAGATAGAATTGAAAGTAAGTTTTGATGTTTGAGATGTATTAGATACTGGATCTCTGGGAAAACAGTTATGTGACCATCTGAAAGTTACCTGCAGCCAGACCCAGAGGTCAAATGGAATGTTCTGTCTCACCCCTCAATGTATGGTTCATCCCACACCTGTAACCCTCCCCTGAAGTATCAGGTATCTGTAACCCCATTGGCCCAAGGCTTGTTCCAGCCCACCTTGAAGACCCCTGATAAGGGGTCCCAGGGGGGCTGGACGCTCTCTCTTTGCTCTTTGCTCTTTCTGCTTGCACCCTTCCCTGAGGACTTTCCTCTCTTGGAATTTCCTCTCCCTACTTCTCCCTTCCCCCACCTTCCTAGGCCTTGCCACGAGCTGCAGCCTAGCGGCTCAGAGCAAGGCCTCCACATCCCTTACAATAAACCTCATCTTCTAAAACCTGACTTCGGAGATCTCTCGTCTACATTCATCTGCACCGTCCTGGAGTCCTCAGCAGCAGGAGGAAGCTATTTCTACAATTGGCGCACAACGTGGAAAACGCCGGACCCAGCCTTTCAAGCTGTGAGAGACTTCCCCATGGACGGTAAATTACCAGTTGTATGCTAATCGGTGTCGTGAGCACAGTATATCGCTGCATGGCAGCGTGAGGCTGGAGCTCTTTAAAGTTGCCGAAGACAAAACCTTGAGCACGAGGATCGTTACTAAGTAGCGAACACTCGGAGCTCTGAGGAGGTTTTGCCGGGCGTCCCTCGAGCACAGACGGCTGCTGCTGAGCGGCGGCCACTGGGGCTCACGGAGGGAGTTTTGCCGTGGTACGTTGCCACGTGCGTTGAGCGCGTGTGGGCACTGCTTTGCGCTGCCCGCACTGAAGCGCCGAGGGGAGGTTGGAGTCCCTGAGCACGGAGGAGCTGTTCCTGAGCAGCGCCTGGAGCCGTGGCTTTGAACGGGACCCCGCGCAGCGTCCTGAGAGCCGACTGGAGTGTCTGGCCAACCCCCACGTCGGATCTCGAGTGAGGACCTGCTTCTGCGACATCGAGGTGAGCTACACTGGTGTAAAAATGGGGCACTGCCATTCTACCCTTGATAGAGATCTCTATAAGAAACTTAAGTATCTTTTACGCTGCAATCACAGTACTTTACATAAGCAAGAGCTGAAAGACCTTTTAGAATGGACTCTAGTTAACTTTCCCAATGCTGACCGTTCAGCCGTCTTTACCAGAGACTTTTGGGACTCAGTTGGAAATAGACTCTTTAATGATATTTCACTGAAGAATTTTGCTGCTGCTGAGCTCGTTCCAGCTTGTAGGGCCCTCGTTGAGATCTTTGCTACAAAAAATGCCTCTGCAGCCACGACATCTAGTCACGCGGCTCCCGGAGATCCCCTCCGCGTGGCCGCCGGTCTGCAGCGGAGCCCGCCCCCCTCCCCCCCCCTCGCCGCGCCACGTGGTTTCGGTTTCCGCGGCCCCGCCGAGCGCCGCGGACCCATCCCCCACCCTCGTGGCCGCGGCACCCGTTCCCTCGGCCCCTACGCCCCCACCGGACCCTGCGGCCCCTCCCACCGCGCCCTCGGTCCCGTTCACGGCTGGAATTCCTGTTACCGGGGCTCCCTCCCCCCGCTCCGTTGTGCCGGGCCCCGTCCCCGTCTCTGCCCCTTCGAGCCCGCCCACTGACAGCGTCCCTGCGGTGCTTCTCGCTGCCGGCACGGCGGCAGCCCCGCCCCCTCCATACCACGCGGCCCCGGCTCTACCCCCCCTCCCTGCCGCGAGTCCCGCCGCTCCGCCTGCCATGGCTTTTGCGGCTGTGGTTGCCGCCGTTGCCGGACTCCTCCACAACCAAGCGGCCACAGTCTTGCAAGCAGCACAGAGTCCCCTCGCAGCGGCCGACGCGGCGCTGGCGGCGCAGCCGCTCTCGCCTGTGCCCGCCGCTGCCTCGCCGCCGCCACCTTTCTACGACCCGGTGGTGCCGGCTGCAGCGGTGCCGGCGCCCGCGGTGCCGCCGGCGCCGGTACCGGCTATCCCTGCAGTTCCCCTTGCGCCCGTCACTCCCCCGCGTGTTCGGGCGCCTGCAGACTGCCCCAGCCCCACGCCGCGGCGGATGCTACAGCCCGTTCCAGTCCCGGCTCCGCGGCGTGCCCTGGCCCTGCCCGCAAGCTACGAGCAGCTCACTCCCGCGGCACAGACGGCGGCTGACTATGCATGCCCTGTCCCCGCTCCGCGGCGAGCCCCGGCCCAGCCTGCGAGTTACCAGCGGCTGAGTGCCGCGGCACGGACGGCGGATGGCCATGCGAGCCCAGTCCCTGCTCCGCGGTGTGTTCTACCCCGCCCCCCCGTCCCTGCCGGAGCAGCAGCTGCACCAGACGCCGCGGCCGCCACCGGGTTCGCTGCGCTGCCCCCTGCCGCAGCCCCTGCGTGTCCTGTGCCCGCAGACTCCTTCGCGTTCCCTCCCGCGGCCCCTGAAACTACCGCTGCTGCGGCTCCCGCGCCCCCGCCACCTCCCGCGCGCCCCATGCGAGCCGCCGCCATAACGTCCCCCTACACCGAGACTGCGCACCTCGCGCATGCGCAGACTGCGCACCCCGCGCATGCGCAGTACGCGCCAACCCGCCAAGCCGCATCACCGCCTGTAATACAGCCTGCCAGCTCCCGCAGCCATGCAGAAACCTACGCTCAGCCGCAACTTGTTACAGTGCCATCGCAAATAGTCCACACTGCCGCGCGTGCTGCACAGCCCCCGACGCCACAGACTTCAGCAGTTTCTGCACAACCACAGCCTTCAGCAGCCCTTCCTTCGTCCACGACCCTGCACACAGCACAACAGCAACACGATTCTACAGCGACTTATATGTATCCTTCCGCGCCTCTTCCACCGCCAGACCTACATGCTACTGTAACAGCTTCATGCCTGACGACTCCTCCCGCGGCTTCAAGTTCCTCTCAGATGTCTTCACTGACAGGCTCTGTGCCTTCTGCATTCCTGCCTGTGCCTCCTGCATCGTGCCCAAGCATGACAAAACCACAGCTTGGCACACAAGCCATGCAACGAGAAGGGGGAGGATGGAATGTGACAGCCGCTTTAACAAATACAGGACCGACAGAGAACTGTTTTGCCCTTGAAGATGCTAGCCCTCTCAAATCTGAGGATCCACCAACACCAATCCCGATTTTGGAAGGTCCCCAGAAATGTTCTGATGACCTTCAACTGACAGACTGGCATGAAGTCACACGAGAAATTTGCAAAGAAGAAAATCTAAATCCTCTAGCCATGCCTGTGATATTCAGCCAGCAAGCTGGAGGTCCCAGAACAGGGACACCTATCCCATCTCAGGACATGAAAGAATTGCGAAAAGTGATAAAGGACAGTGGCATCTGCTCTCCATATTTTAAAGAACTGCTGAAAAATACCCTAGAAAGAACACACCAAACCATAAAATGCATTTTAAGCCAAGTGAAAAGGGGGAAAGCCCAAGTGACACCTCAAAAGAGATTGAAGAAAGCTCAGTATGTTTATAATTTTCTGAACAGCTCTGCAAAAGAGCCTCACCCTCACATTTACAGACATTTCTTGAACACTAAAAAAGTAAAACTGAAAGAACACCCCCCAGTTTCAATTAAAAATTTAAAATCAAGACAGTTAGAAAGACCATATAATCCTGTAACATGGGGGAAGAGGTTTGCATTTGCCTCCACAGAAGGAGGACTCAAGTGGGTTCCAGTGAAGAATGTGAAGCTGTACCACGCATCGAAGCCCGCTGAGACCCCCACATCAGCCAGTACTGCTGCAAACCAAGAAGCAAGCACCCAGACCTGAGCTTCGCAGAATCATCAAGAGAAGATGATCTGCCAAGAACAGCCCAAGAAAAGACTGGAGTTTTATTATTTGCATGTTACTTTTGTTCTTTTGTTTTAGTTTTTGTAGTGAAGCTTTACCTAAGTCAACCAAAGATGAATGTCTGAGTTGTTTTAGCTAAGTCTGCAGGCTCTGATACCATCTGTCTATCCGACAGAAGCCCTGAAAAACCTGTTTAGTTAGAGTACCTTTTCCAAAAGATTTTGAAGGTTTGTGCTGCATGAATTTATCTGATCACTCTGTTTCCATTCATAAACAATTGCAAGAATTGAGAGATTTAGCTAGCCAAATTACAATAGATGACCCATCCTGGTTAGACAATTTGTTTGATGGTTTGAGCTTTGCACCTTGGCTAAAGGAACTTTGTAAGATAGGTTTGATCATTCTAATAGTAGTAGTTGTAGTTTTAGTAGCGGTTCCCTGCATACTTCACTGTGTGCAAAAATTAATGAGTAAGACAGTATCTAGTGTTTTAGTTGTTAATAAAAACGGGGGAGATGTTGGGGAGGAAGAAGCCAAAAAACCCTATAAATAGGATTGCCTATATTCTGAGAATGAGAAACCTGTAGGTGAGATAGAATTGAAAGTAAGTTTTGATGTTTGAGATGTATTAGATACTGGATCTCTGGGAAAACAGTTATGTGACCATCTGAAAGTTACCTGCAGCCAGACCCAGAGGTCAAATGGAATGTTCTGTCTCACCCCTCAATGTATGGTTCATCCCACACCTGTAACCCTCCCCTGAAGTATCAGGTATCTGTAACCCCATTGGCCCAAGGCTTGTTCCAGCCCACCTTGAAGACCCCTGATAAGGGGTCCCAGGGGGGCTGGACGCTCTCTCTTTGCTCTTTGCTCTTTCTGCTTGCACCCTTCCCTGAGGACTTTCCTCTCTTGGAATTTCCTCTCCCTACTTCTCCCTTCCCCCACCTTCCTAGGCCTTGCCACGAGCTGCAGCCTAGCGGCTCAGAGCAAGGCCTCCACATCCCTTACAATAAACCTCATCTTCTAAAACCTGACTTCGGAGATCTCTCGTCTACATTCATCTGCACCGTCCTGGAGTCCTCAGCAGCAGGAGGAAGCTATTTCTACAAGAAAAAAGATTAGGTGTAGTAGCCAGGATTACATGGTGGCAGAGAGCTGTGTGAAACAGTTGTCTACGAGAAAACTGAGAATAATAAAACCAGATCCATGTTACATCCTTTCTCTTCACCTTTATCCATTTATGCATCTGCTCAGATACAAGTTCAGGGGCCCATCTTACAAGGCATCAACAAACCATGCTTGTGGTAGTGGTGCAGTAAGGACTGAGAAAAGCATAAAACCAGGGCTCAATTCTGTCACCTCACTGTTCTGTATCAGTGCGTTATGAAGATTTTAGCTGTTGCCAAATTAATGTTAAACCCCTTAATTCCATTTTTATTCTTCAGCTTAAGGTAGATTGGCACCAGGAATTGTCTGGTGGCAAATTTGGGCCCACAGTGTTTCAGATAAAATTTACAAAACCAAGAACAAGTTTATGAAGACAGACATGACTTACATCCTGTTCTGTTAGCAAAGGTGTTGCTGGCCATGGTATCAATCCTTCTCTCAATGTGATTTAATTATTTTTTTGAAGTTGCTTTTTTAAAAGACAGTTTGTTTCTTGGTCAGTATCTTTCTGCTTTGAATAAGTTTTTGGCTTGGTTAATGCCACATTGGACGCTCACGGTATCTGCAGCTGTCTCCAGCATGAGCATAGAAGGATAAAGCATAGGAGGATAAAGTATATATTTTATCCTTCCATTTCATGATTTCCTCTCTTCCCTTCAGGCTAGAGAAAGAAAAGAATAATTATTATTTTATTAAGTTTTACTAAAATAATACTTTTCCCCTCACAAATGTTCTGATAAGAATGGGATTTTTGGGCAAGCTCACATCAGTATCTGAGGTGTGTAGATGTATAACTGAGTCACTTTATGCTGCAGTCCCATGCCAGAAAATATTTGGGTAACCATTGTTAAAAGATTGTGATTTATTTCTGAGTTGCTTCCTAAGTCAGAGTTATGAAATACAGATCAAAGATCCATGAAAAAGAGATGGCCACTTCTCCAGCATGTAAGAGTGTGGGAAGAGTGTGGCCAGCAGGTCGAGGGAGGTTATCTTTCCCCTCTACTCCCCCTCATGAGGCCATATCTGGAGTGCTGTGTCCAGTTCTGGGCTCCTCAGTACAAGAAAGGCAAGGAGGGGCCCAGCAGAGGGCCACAAAGATAATTAGAGGTCTGGAGCATATCTCTTTATTAGGAGACACTGTGGAAGCTGGGACTGATGCATAGAAATATCTCAAAGAAAGTTGCCAAGAGGATGGTGCCAGACTCTCCCATGGTGCTCAGTGGCAGGACAAGGAGTGATGGCTATAAACTAAACCACAAAAATTCCACCTCAACATGAAGAAGCACTTCTTTATGTTGAGGGTGGCAGAGCACTGGAAGTGGCTGCCCAGGGAGATTGTGGAGGCTCTCTTGCACCTGGATACTGTCTTGGCAGAGTGCTGGACTAGATGATCTACAGAGTTTCCTTCCAAATGTAACAATTCTGTACTTCTGTGGTCCTCTGTGTAGTTCAAGCTTGGAAAAAGTGTGTGATCCTTTTTTCTTAGTTTTGGTGGTGTCTTTCTCATAGATTATGATTTAAAGGCTGAACCACAACCACAACAATCCCCCTGCAAGAAACCAACTGGTTTTTGATAGGTGGAAAACTTTTCTTCAAAGAGAAAAGACAGATAACCTGTGAAAAATTATAACATTAATGGAGAGCTTTAAAATCTGTTTCTAAAAGGAGGAACAAAGAAATAATTATTCTGCCAATATCTTTTCATATTGGGCTCTTTTTCCCAACAGCCTGATGAAGGTTTTGACATTTAAGTTGCAAAGATAAGAAAGATGAATTCTCAAACCTCAGTTTTCATATTACAACTTCATACTACAAGATTCCTTTTAAATCACAGGCAAAAACTGGATTAATTTGAGAGTCTATCCTTTGCGGTGGTTAATCAAGTATTGCATTACAGTACTGCTAACAAGCTTTCTTCTCAACAAAATGTGTGTTGGACTTACTACAATGCTCTTCCATTGTAGAGGACTTCTGTATCTAAGTGTCTTATGCTTGAATAGTATTACGTCAGAGTGTCTTTCTTAAAGAATCTGCATCAGTGCTGCCTCGCCTTGAGTTGTGTGTGCAGTTTAGACTACCACAATATAAAAAATACATAAAGCTGTTAGACAGCATCCAGAGGAGGGTGTTTTGGGTTTACAGGGCCAAAGTTTGGTTGTGGGGCTACAGGGGTGGCTTCTGTGAGGAGCTGCTAGAAGCTTCTTCCATGTCCAGCAGAGCCAAACCCTGGGAGCTCCACAGATGGATGTTCCAGTGGTTAAGGCTGGGCTAATTAGAGATGATGGGAACACAGAACACCTCTGTGATAACAGATTTAAGAGGGGAAAAAAAAAAAAAAAAAAAAAAGAATTACTGTGCAGAAGTAATTGCAGCCACAGAAGATTGGAATGAGAATATGTGAGGAGAACAACTCTGCAGACACCAAGCAGAGGAGAAGGAGGAGGACGAGGTGCTCCAGGGCACTGGAGCTGGGATTCTCCTGCAGGCTGTGGCAATAACCATGGTGAAGCAGCGATGCCTCTGCAGCCCATGGAGGACCAAGGGGATGCAGAGATCCACCTGCACCTATGCCAGAGCAGGTGGATGCCCGAGAGAAGCTGTGACCTTCTGGGAGGCCCGTAGAGAGAGAGGCCCACTAGTCCATCCTTGAAGAACTCCACCCCATGGAAGAGTGATCCACGCTGCAGCAGTTGCCTGTGGGATAGGCTCACATTTCAGGAGTTCACTGGCAGCTGCTGCCCATGAAATGGACGTTTGTTGGAAAAATTAATGGAGAACTATTTGCCATGCTGGAGCAGGGGGACGACTTCTCTCCCTGAGCAGCAAAAAAACAATGGAACTGACCATAACCCCCATTCCCTGTTTCTCTGTTCCACTGGGGAAGAGGGTAGAGCTGGGAAGGAGGGAGGGGTGTGAGGAAGGTGTTTTTAAGGTTTTATTTTATTTCCAATTATCCTGCTCTGATCGTCTTAGTAATAATTTAAACTTATATCTTTAATTCTAGCCTGATTTGCCCATGATGGTGTTTAATGAGAGACCTCTCCCAGTCCCTGTCTCAACTCATGAACCCTTCATTATATTTTCTCTACACTCTCCAGCTGCCAAGGAGTGTGAGAGAGTGGCTTGGTGGATGCCTGGTATCCAGCCAGCATTAACCCAGAGAGCCAGGAGAATGGCAAAGGGCCTTGAGGGGAAGCCATATGAGGAGTGCCTGAGGTCACTTCGTCTGTTCAGCCTGGAGAAGAGGGGAATGAGGGGAGACCTCATTGCACTCTTCAACCTCCTCACAAGGGGAAGTGGAGGGGCAGGAACTGATCTCTTCACTCTCATGAACAGTGAGAGGATTTGAAGAAATTGCATGAAGCTGAGCAACAGGGGCTTTAGGTTAGATATCAGGAAAGGGTTCTTCACCTAGAGGGTGGTTGGGCACTGGAACAGGCTCCCCAGGGAAGTGGTCACAGCACCAAGCCTGACACATCTCAAGAAGTATTTGGACAACATTTTCAGGCACTCTTGGGGCTGTTTTGTACAGGGGCAGGAGTTGGACTTGATGATCCCAATGGATCCCTTACAACTCAACTGATTTTATGAATCTCTCTTCAGTGTGCTTATATATTCTGAAGTGTTTTACAAATGCAACATTCTTCTGCTTCTGAGCCCTTCAGTTACCTGAAAGATGAAATGGAAAAATATGCAGTTGAGCTTAGCAATTTTATGTGGCAGTGTGTAAATGGAAGTAAAGAATGTGTTGCCAGTGGAATTTAAAAGATTGCATCAATTCCAGTGTGGTGCTTGGGCAGGATATCAGCATTGCTCGGAGACTTCCATTGTCCTCTGATAGCCCTAAAGGTGAAAAAATGTAGCTCTATAGATACAAGTGTATGGGCTGCTTTTTCACTGTGTTTCTCCTTTAGAGAATAAATCACAGATGTTAATGTGTGCAGAAATAACTTCTGAAAC
The DNA here is from genome assembly GCF_015227805.2 of Hirundo rustica. Lineage (NCBI taxonomy): Eukaryota > Metazoa > Chordata > Aves > Passeriformes > Hirundinidae > Hirundo > Hirundo rustica. The sequence goes on from NC_053450.1 coordinate 101,448,417, forward strand.
ACCTATTTTATTCCGTATTTTTGTGTTTCTACCAGATGCTGTTTCCAATCTAGACTGTCCTCTTTCAGGTGTTTTTCCAGGATCACGCCTTTGCAGGGGTAACAGTATCAGGAGATGGAGTCCAGGGCATTCGTTCATTCATTATGTATTTACAGATTTCTAGCAAAATCAACCAGGTTGGAAAAGATCTTTGAGATCATCAAGTCCAACCTGTAACCTAACACCACCTTGTCAACTAGACCATGGCACTTAGTGCCACATTCAGTCTTTTCTTAAACATCTCCAGAGATGGTGACACCACCACCTCCTGGGCAGCCCATTCCAATGCCCAGTCACTCCTTCCATGAAAAACTTCTTCCTGATGTGCAGCCTAAACCTTCCCTGCCACATTTAAGACTGTGTCTTTTTGTCCTGCCACTGGTTGCCTTGGGATATGAGACTAACCTCCACTTGGCTACAACCTCCTTTCAGGGAGTTGTAGAGTGTGATAAGGTCTCCCCTGAGCCTCCTTTTCTCCAGTTCTGTCAGCTGCTCCTCATGGGACTTGTGTTCCAGACCCTTCACCAGCCTTGTTGCCTTTCTCTGGACGTGCTCCAGCATCTCAACATCCTTCCTATATTGAGGGGCCCAGAACTGGACACAGCACTCAAGGTGTGGCCTCACCAGTGCTGAGTACAGGGGAAAAATTACTTCCCTGGTCTTGCTGGCCTCATTGTTCCTGATGCAGGCCAGGATGCCATTGGCCATCTTGGCCACATGGGCACACTGCTGGCTCCTGTTCATGCTGCTGCCAGTCAGTACCTCCAGGTCCCTTTCTGCCTGGGCACTGTCCAGCCGCTCTGTCCTCAGCCTGTAGTACTACAGCAGGATGTTATTGTGGCCAAAGTGCAGGACCTGGCACTTGGTCTTGTTAAACCTCATATTGTTGGATTCAGCCCATCGATCCAGCCTGTCCAGGTAGCTCTGCAGAGCTCTCTTACACCTTCCAGCAGATTGACACTTGCACCCAACTTGGTGTCATCTGCAGATTTGCTAATGGTAGACTCGATCCCCTCATCCAGATCATCAATAAAGATCTTAAACAGGACTGGGCTCATACACAGATCCCTGGGGGACACCACTAGTGACTGGCCACCAGCTGAAGGCAGCACCATTCACCACCACCATCTGGGCCTGGGCATCCAGCCAGTTCTTAACCTAGAAGAGTGCTCCCATCCAAACTATGGGCTGCCAGATTTTCCAGGATTGTGCTAAAGGATACTTAAGTCTGTACCAAGGAAGACAAGACCTAGAATGTAGAACATCATAGTCCCATCAGTTATTACAGAACCTTGTCCAAAACATGGGCTGTATGCATGGACATGGTTCTGATTTTGTAGCTAACTATGCTGTAATCAATATTGCTAAACAAATCTTTATCATGAGACAGTCAGACAACTGTAAATACTAATTAAGGACTAATCCAAAAACCTTTTGAAGTTGCAGAAAGATTGAATATGCTTTGAACATGTCCCAGGATAAAGAAATAATCACTATTTAGCAGGGTTCTGCCTCTACAGTTGAGGGAAAAAAAAAAAAATTTTGCTAATGAGGGACTCTTTTTGTTTACCTGAATCCTCCCATGTTCTAAAGTTTTCCTGGTTTTAGCTTGGTAGAAAGTTTACATAACAAGTATGAATGCACTGCAGAGAAGCAGAAGCAGAAAACCCTCTCTTGCTGTGAAAGAAGCTCACTCATTAAAATAAAACACAGGGCAATTATACAACTATACTATATTGTCAAGCTCCAAATCTGTTACACTTGTTTACAAATGTCTGGAAAAATGATGAAAACCCTTACTTTACTGAAGTTAACAGGGGTATTTTCATTAACTGATATTGCTTAGAGAGTTTGTGATAGTTACAGGTACAGGAAGTCTGTGCTGGAGACAGAACAATTCCAAATCTGCTCTGAACAATCTCAACGAACAGAGAATAAGGAAAAATTTCTAACTTCCAAAAGCTTAGTATTGACAAATAAATACCCAGTATACCATGAAGGAAGTTAAAAAAACCCAACAGCTTCAAAACCTACATTCTCATTCTCATTCTCAGTGGTTTAAAGAACCCTATCTTCCAAGGCTGAATATCTTTTTATTGCTCCCTTTTGCTGTCTGGTAGTACCTACATTTGGTGTAACCATTCACTGCTTCAGGAGCAACAAGAACTTTCAAAACAAGATATTTGTTAATTAAATATTCATTACAATATTCAATACAGGATTTTTATGCTTTATGTCTTGTTTTAGTATCACTACACACATTTTCTTTAAATGTGTACATTAGGACGCCCTGATACTTTAAAATTACTAAGGGAACCAAATTATATACTGTCAGGATCAAATGAAACTGCCTCAATAATGTTCTAGTCACAATAGTTTTGAGCCCTGCTTGTATGGGAAAAGCCCTGCTAATGTCAGTTATGCCCTTAAAGTTCAGAGTATGCTGCAATCCCTCACTGGAGTATGGCCTAACCTCTGAATAGGTAAATCAGGTCAATGTGGGATTCTTCCACAGTAGTCCTCTCTTCCTGCTCCTCAGGCTGTGGGCATGCAATTGTCCTTATCAACTTGATTATACCTCTGTGGTTAGTATTGAGTTATCCAAATGTCATCTGATTAGCTTTAACAGAAATATCATATAGTAATATGCACAACTGATGCATTAATTTCTAAAGAATATCCAAGGGATTTACTTCTGTTTATCTGTTTCTATTATACAACCAATGCAATCTAAAAGTTATGTGTTCATATAAGATGTTGGCTGTATGTAAGCCTCGAGTCAGACACATGGATTTCAGGATGCTTATAATCCTTGCTTAAGTATAATATAATTGGACATTAATATGTTGATTCAGTTCCTCTGAAGAGAAAGATTTAATGCATTTAATGCATTCATGTTGTTTGGGTTTTTTTTCTCCTCAGAAGTTAGTAATTTTTATCTGATAAAATATTGTTGCTGTACAAATGGGAATTTTCATTTATCCCATTTTTTAGGAGTTAGACTTAATGTTACCTGAAAGGATTTTAAATTATTACAAGTATTTCCTAAATTTAAAATGTTACAAGTGCCTTATAAAGGAGTGCTGCAGGTTAGGATTTTACTTTTTGTTTCTTTCCTTCATGGAATTTTGTCCCATATATTGCTAAGAAACAATAACTATCAATAAAAAACAAAAGATGTAGCTGGGTGTCACAACATTCCATTAAAATGGCCCTGACTGGGAGCAGTTGCAAGGGATAATGCAAGAGAAAATATGAGGGGGTTACCCCAGAGGTTTGGGGCTGGGTTTTTGGTCAGTCTGGTTTCTCTGTTTGGGGGAGGAAGGAGCAGTTTGCCTTTTTTCCTTGCCACCTGACCACTCAGAGCTCAGAACCAGTGCGTATGGTGCTGAAACATCGGGACTGGTTCCTGCTGGACCCTCTGCCTGCAATGTGTTGCTGTGGCCACTCCTGTGCAATTGACTCCGAGATACCGGTCTGCTGTGATTTTCCTGCACTGCAAGTCTGCGTAATTATTTTTGTTTGTTTGTTTGCCAGACTTTGGGGGCGAGGCGGGGGGTAGTGGGGTGAGGACGACGACGACGGGGAAGCACGTCCCCGTATGAACCACCTCTCCGCAGTAGCCTGGCGATTGTGACAAGCTGCCTCCCGCGACTTCCCGTCCAGGCCAAGCCGCGGTTAGCTGTATGGTCTCTGATCTTGCGCTGGAGCGCCCTCTGCAGCCCTGGGGGAATCATTGCACATGCCCTACCCACCGGGAGCCACCACTGCCTCTGTCAGTTGTGACTGTAACTGCAAGAAAGGGGAAATTAAAGAGCGGGAAGAGACTTTATTGCTTTTTCTCTTCTTGTTGCTGCCGTTGTTGTTTGCTTGCCTTGTTATATATACACATACTAGTAAAGAACTAGAAAAAGATTCCTTTTCCCATATCTCTGCTTGAAAGTCCCGTATTTTCAAAGTTATTATAATTCAGAGGGAAGGGAATAATATTCTCCATTCCAAGGGAGGTTCCCACCTTCCTTGGCAGATACCTGTCTTTCAAACCAAGACAATGAGAAACTTAATTAACTTTTTGATTCTTGGATTTGGAGAGTAATGCAAAACTGCATTTGGTAACTGGAAGGATCCTGTACCATTTACAATTATGTAGTTTAATGGAATAATTGCCTAGCAAACCTTCATCCACATCATATAGGGAAATTTTTGAAGAATTTTCAGTTTTTCAGATGTACTTGCATGTTTTATCAATCTCATAATTGTCAGTCTGTGGGTTTCTTCCTTGTTGTTAGACTTTTAAAATTTTTCTGTGTGTCTTCTCATGCCTAATTTCTCATTTGGCATATACTTGCTCTGACTTATGCATTTAAAAATATATGTCAAAGGCTGAGGCAGCCACTCTAAAGCCTGTTTTCTCTCTAAGTGCAATAAAAGAAGGCAAGTACTGTGAGCTACACTGGAAAGTCTTACTAAACTCTTGTAAATAATTCTTAAGTAAGGAAATATGAATTGTGCATTTCATTATACAGCAATTAAAAGCAAATAATTAAAAGCAAATAATAATTGGAAATGCTTTTTAAAATTCTTGCTGGAGGTTAACTCTGGAAAATGAATTGCAAATTGCAAATGAAAAGGCCTGCAATTTTGGCTTGCTGAAAGAAGTGTTCTAAGCAATGCACCAAGGCTGAGGGTTGGAAATACTCCAATGGTCCTCCAACAGAGGAAGAGGAGGGGGGTGTGTCTAATAGCACAGCTAATTTCTATAAAATAGTGAAAGAGGTTTTTTCTGCATATGAAATATTATCTTGATTGTTTTACCTCAAATTGCCTGGTATATGAGGATATATGTTTTCCTCAAAAAAAAGTTTTTAAAGATACCATTAAATCAAAACAAATACTGACAGTGATGTAATTCTTATGTGAGTTGAATAACAGTTGGGAAGGAAAAAGCATCTTGCAAGAAGCCTTCCAATTTTACAGAGCTTTTGCCTTCAAATATTACTTAATAATAATTTATAATCACATCTGTCCAGGCTTAATACAATTTAAGAGGTGGACACTCTAAAATGGGTTACGTCTCCATTAATATTAAGCAATCCCTTTCCACCAATAAGGAGAGACAGATATGAGTAGATAGATGTGAAAAAAGAGCAGTTTACTACAAAATGAAACAGCAACAGGCAAAAAATAACTGCTTAATTATCACTAGCTACAAAATTTATAACTCTCAGAGTCCCCAGGAACAAAGAGAAAACTAAAATTGCAGAGAACCCCCACCTCCGAGATGGCACCCTCTGCAGATAACTGTGTTTGGACCGACAAAGAGGAAGACAGCAGCAGGTTTTCCACCTCTTCCAACTGTATGTGGAGGGAGAAAACAAAGAGAAAAACAGCAACACAGAAACCAAAACTCCTTGATTACAAAACTTCCCTCTTCCCTATAAAACAACCAGCAGGAAACAAGGACAAAACAAAAAGAAAACTTGGAGTCTAAACTCAGTCACGTGCCCCCTCAATCTCCTTGGCAGTGGCAGTTCTGTCAACAAAGGCAGCTGATACATTCTGGTAGCTGGAACTTGGGAATTGAAGAATCTGCTGAACTTCATCTGGCTGGTTCCAGACAGCATCAGCTCTGCAGCCTCCAAGCCATTGGTGTCGGTGCTTCAGTCTCACGTCCATTTTCCACTGAGGGTGAGGAAGAAAGACAATCTCCTGAGCACTGAAGAATGGTGGCCCAACCTCGACCAGCTCTGACATCATGCTCTGGACAGGTGTTGCAAAATTCACTCTGAAACTGTTTTGAATTTTGAAGTGCAGCTTCTCAGGTTGCCACACGGAAACCCATCTGAAGCACCGCCACCCCCCCCCACCCCCCCCCCCAAGAACCTAGAGAGGAACAAAAGATAAAAAATTCTTCAAGTTAAAAATTATGAAACCTAAACAGTTGTGGGGGTTTTTTGTTTTGTTTGTTTTGTTTTTGTTTTTTGTAGGCAGTACTTGTTTTGATAAACTTCACAGTAAAAAGTTTAAATTCTCTATTTGTTGTTCTTTACCTTTCCAGATGTTGTCCAAGGCACATTTACAAGCATGAAGATGGCCTGGATGTTCCAATATGTTTGCACATAGTTCTGATCACTTATAGCTACTCTCTTTGCCCTCCACTGACTCTCCAGTGTCACAAATTAAATAGCCAGAGAAGTTGTGAGTTTCAAAGGGAACCAGTGTAGCATTGGTGCTATGCCAGAGGAGTTGATCATGGAAGCTCATAGGAAAACCAATGTGTACCCAGCTGGGACTCTGAGCAGTAGTTCCAATATCAATTGCCATGAGATACATATGAGAGCTCTGCCTGTATAAGTTAGAAGCATGCCTCCAACTCAGGTTCCACAGAAGGAGATGATGTTTTCTGCTGCATGGAGAAGGATACTTGGCCATTTTCCTCCCTTCATTCATTCATCCCAGTGCTACTCACACTGGTGTTACTTTTTGGGGTACATCTCTAGTGTCTGTCCTCTTGCTAGATAATGGGAGTTTTCAACAAATAACAAAAAAGCAGCTGTTAGAGGTCTGCTATTTTGCCATGTTATTTCTAATGGTCTAGCTACAACCAAAAGTTAGGGTCCAACTTGTATCTGCTGTGAAGTAGTTGTATTTCACTGAAAACTGGTATGTTTAGTTTTTGAAGCTGAAACTAGCTGGTATGCAGAAGAGACATCTCTGATTAAATACCTCCTTATGTCACTTTGCAGGGTTAAGTGGAATACCCAGCAGACTTTGTAGCCACCCTTCACATGAGAATGAATTAAATTCTGTGCCTTTTTGTGACAGATATGTTCAAATCTGGTACTTAGGAGGATAAAGTTGAAGTAAGTGCACACTGTTTAGTTGTCAACTGATAGTGATTACAAGTTCTCAGTGATTTTTACAGTATTGACGCTACATATAGGTTCCCAAAGTTCTTCAAAGCCTAATAAAAATTCATCTAACCAAGAGGTTCAGTTCAAGTCTGTTGTCCATATGTTACATTTTAAGTTTAAAAGATGGTTGCTGCAGAGATGACCACAAAAAACCAGGCAGACCCTTCTGTCCAAAATCCAAGCAACTCAGTTCATATAAGGAAATTCTGTCTTGGCCTGAGGTGGGATTTGTTAAAATCTTGGATGTCAGTATGACACAAATAGCAAACATATTGTCTGATTAGGAAGGATACTGTCAAGTGACAGACTCATCTGAAAGGGAGTTCCCTTGCCAAAAGAAAAGCCATCAACATGGGTCTGAATATGTACAATTTTTTGTCTCCTGTTAGGATCTTGAGTTACAGATGGCCTCTTGTGGCCAAATGTTGCTTTAAGTCTCATATTTAGGAAAAAAAAAAAACCAAAACAAAGCAAACTTTCTGAGTGTTTTCCTGTAATTAATTTTGTGAACTGGCGACCTGCATGGCACATAGACTAGGGCAGTTGAGGCTCCATAGTGTGGGAGCAGATAATTTTCAGGTCTGTGAAGGGAGACACTTAAGTGCATTTTATTAAGCAAAGCTATTGGGAAGTGGATCTAAGAGGTCATGTTGGGACACATGAAATGCTGCTTGCTGGGTTATTACAGAAGAAAAGAAGGGAGAAGAGTGAAGACAGGGAGATCTGCCAGCCCATGCTGTAGTTATGTGGTTGCTGTAGGATGACCTATGTTTGCCTATGTAGTGCCACATGTTCACCATCAGTGCTTGGCCCAGACATCTCTGGGGCCAGCAGGTTGTTTGCTGTGGTGACCCTGGGGCTTCCCATACTGGTGTGTTCCTTGATGCAGGCCCTTACTGCTCCCCATGGCATCTCTCCTATTGTCACTTTATTGAAAAGTTTTAAACAAAAAATAAAAGTCCTCTTCAATTCATTCTTCTGTTTGCTTTGACTAGGCTGCTCTCTAGGAGGGCAAAGTGTCCAAATTTTTTAACTCCGACTAATATCATGTCTGAGATGATGGAACCAGGCTAAAATGTGGTGATGGTTACTGGAGCACTCATCCTTTATTGGCTGGTAACTTGTGTTTTTTCTGCATCTGAACTAGGAGAATTTTCTGTTTGGACATAAGAATTATAGAAAGTCATACTTGTAGGCACAGCACAAATAATGGTTCTATAACCATTTGTAAACAAAAGGTCTGCAGTGGGGTTAATTCCATTATTGCTGTATAGTGCTGTTTACATCAGCCCATGCCATGGGTCTAGGGAACCCTATCCTTGTTGGAGTGTTGCACTGACCTTGAGCCTGTGTAACCTACAGTTAATATTTAACTTGTGTTGAAAAGCGCATAAAGAACTGTATACAATTCATGTCCATTTCCTATCTTTCTGTCATATTAAAATATAAATGTAGATTGACTGGATCCCAATAATATTTATGTCTGCTGCATGCTGTTAATTTCCAAATATGCTTTTCTCCTGGGATTATCTGTCTAACTGGAAAGAACAGACAGTGGTGTAAACTAGGCTTTCTCTTATTCCCTTTGAGGTGTTTCTTTCCATCTTATCTCACATGACTGCATTAAGTTCAAGCTAAGTATCTTCATAAACTGGTGGTGGGATAGAGTAGGAAAACAGCATGGTAGCTAAAGTAGGGGACTTTAAATCATATTTTAAATCATTAAAGTCTCTAACAAGAGCTGCAATGTATTTAGATTGCTAGGGTTACTATAAAAATTATTTAACAATATGATACCTGAACAACTGAAAGCCATTAAGGTCTTTATAATGTGGCAGCAATAGTGTTCTGGGCAGTGGCATGTTAATCAGGACTGGTGTGTGAAGTGCTCTCCCATTATGCACCAGTTCAAAGGGAGCAGGGCATTTTGAAAAGATGATGGTTGCTATCAGAAGAGCTTGAGCAGGGATACCTGCAGATAGCACAGGCAGGGCTGAGATGAAATGATTAATGCCTGAATTTTATTTTCACCATGGACTTTTTCTCACCATGCATGCTAATTATACCCATAGAGAAAAGTTTTCTTTAGTGGTATCTCCATTTCACCCAGACAAAGCAAAAGATATCTGCTGGCAAGATCTTCTTTCTTGTCCTACCTGTTGAGTAGAATGTTCCAAAGTGCAGAAAGCTGTCTATGCTTATGCCACACAGTGTCTCCATCATTTTTGTCCCCTTTCAGAGAAAGAATTGGAATGTTTCTACATCTTTGTTTATGCAGAAAAGACTCAAGGTGAGTGAAAGAACAAATCCTGTAAGGCAATTCTGTCACTCATCTCATCTTCATAATTTTTCCTTAGCTCTCTCTGCCTTCTGACCCCGCTATTGATCGTGTCATAGGCTACAGTAGTCCAAGGCAGGGGGCTGAAAACCTTTCTGAACAGCAGTTGCCAGTCTGCCTGTTGCAGCTTGAAGAAGAAAAGCATGCTGTGAAAACAATCAGTGCATTTGCTTTAGATCTAAGTGATTCCAACTAGGTCGATGCTTCATGCTGATGTGTTGAGAACATTTAAAAAAATTCTCAGAGTTTGATTTCAACTGAAACATTTCAGCATGTGTCTGACTCTCTGAAGTTGTTATTTCTCACTAATGTAGCGGACAACAAGTTTTCTTCCACCCTAGCACATAGCAGTAAGGAAACTGGGCCTTTATTTGAATGATTTTATGGGAGGGGGAGGTTGGTTGGGTTTTTTATAAGCTGAGGCTCTTGCAAATTGACTTCAGAGGAGTACCAGTTTATTTCAGGAAAGGAAAAAGAGGTAATCACAGTTTAATAGAGTGCAAATGAGAGTATAACTTTATTTAAATCTCTTTTTTTTTTCCCTGTACTTAAATTTTCCTTCAAAGGCATGATAGTTCATTCATAAATACATCAAGAATATTTTATTGTTAAAGCACATGATGGTTCTTTGTAATGAGCTTGCCTTCAATATAATTGGCCTGATTCTTCGTTTGAGATCACAGCAAATGAAACATTGGAAAAGGAAACTATTCTCATCCAAATTAGCATTCATTCAGTTTCCAGGAGTAGCATGAACCCAGAACAACATTTTTCTATGGCAGATAACGGCACAATTGGTTTCCACACTTATTGAAAAAAACACAGAAAACCTGAATTTTCTATAGACTCTTACTGTTTGGTTTGGTTTGCACGTGCTCTGCAACCACTAGTCTATAGGAAGCTAAGCTGAGCAAAAACCACAGGACTGTGGTCCTAGTTTGGAGCTGGCTCTTCAGTGGTTTTACATGGGAGTCCATCAGTAGGACCTCACCTCTGATTCTTCTCCACTGCACTTTTCAAGCATACTTCTCTTGTTTTATGTGCCCTTTTCCATAACAAGTATGTATCAGTGCCTGTTATCTCTTTGGGATACCTTTTTAATTATACAGCATATAAATATATATTAAATATATGTTGGAGTTTCTCTTCCCCTAGGGAAGTGAAGCCACCTCTGTGCTGTTGCCATCTTTGCTACTTGCTTCAAATAACACAAAGAACATTTTGTGCTGCTTCAACAGGAAATAGTGAGCAAGTACTTGCCTTGAGGTATTTCACTGAGTTTCAGAATACCAGCAGATAGAGATATTAAAAAAAAAAAAAAAAAAGGGGGGGGGGGGGGGAGGAAAGAAAAAAAGATATTTCGTTGGAAGAAAAATGATGATAATAATAATAACAAAAACCTCTGAAAGCTGTATTTATCTGTGGAGAGGAATTTCCATCCCCCCTGAACTGATCCTTTGCAAATGCAGTGTGTAATATATATGGCACTAATGGATTTCATACTTCAGCATTTATTTCACCAAATATCATACAGGGAACAATAGTTGTCATTTAAGCAGCTGCAGTTGGCAACTGTTCAAGTCCTAGACATTAAAACTAGACAAACCAGTGTAGAGGTGTGTGTGAGAAATTCTGTAGTCTTAGAGGCATTCTTTCATTCATTCATTTTTAAAATTGCCTATGGTGTGTTGCAAAAGTGCAAGTTATGATTTAAATTATTATTACTAGAAATCCTGTGTATAAAAAGTATATACACCTAATTTATTTATGCAAGATTGTGGTTAATTAGATAATTAATTCTGTTTTCGCCAGAGGAATGGGTGGGATCTAGAGAAGGACAAACTTCAATTTGGTTTAAGAAGATTATACTTGACAGAAATGTAGTTAGATCAGACTCTTCTGCTGTAATCTTCCATGGCTGCTGAGCAATGATGAAAAGGTTCTTTCCAATAATAGACTCTCATTTTGGGACTTGTTCCATTGGGCCATATATGTGAAAGCAGAGAGGAAGGTTGTTTTAATAATGAGTCCTTAGCGGTCCAAATGAGTTGCCTTCTACTGGCACGGATTTATATTTTTAAGTTGCAGTCGTTCCCGTAACATTGGAACTGGTTAGAAATTCATTAGAGTGTCAGTTTGTAAATATAAGGACTGTTCAAACAGAGGTCATTATGCTGAAATGCTCAATTCCTCCATGGAATTCAAAGAACATGCATTAACTTGTGTTTGCGTGCACTTTTCGGTGGATTAGTGAGGAAGCAGTTAAGAGTGATTTAAAAATCTTTTTATATATTCTACTGTTCCTCTGCCTCTTACAAATACTTCTTCAAAACACTTTCATTGTAACATTTTCACCCTCCCTCAACTGTAAACAAAAATAGCATTCAGAATCTCTGCCCCAAAAGGAATTCAACCCAAAATCATGTGCTTCCCATATGCATTCTAACCTTCACCCCACTTTTCTTGATGTAATTTTTAAGCCTAGGGTTTTACACAGCATTAGCCATAATTGGAATTGACACCAGAAAACTACAGGAGGCAATTCACTTAATCTAAGTTTTTTGTGAAACTGAAAACAGAGTTCTGCCTGAATTCTCTGTAGATTTCCTGGCAGGAAGCGTTCTGTCATTTTCAGGTGAAATTTGTTCACAAGGACCTTAAAGAAGAGGTCTTGCTTTGATTGACTCTTCGAGAAGTCAGTGAAAGAGACTCCATTGTGTGTAACGACTATTGGGAAACTGTTCTATCCAGAGCTACATTGTAGACTTCTGTTTCTGGACAATTGCTTTTTCTCAGCAACAGTCCAAGAAGAGATTGATGTAACTTCACAGGGAAGACAGACAGTGGTGAGTTAGAGGGAGCTCATCCCAAAGAGCAACCGAACAAAGAGGGTGTGGAATGTGAGAATTGCTATGCTTTGTTACTGCTCCTGTGCTGAACTGATAGGTTCAAGTAAGTCAGCTGTATACTGCATCAGAAGAAAGAGCAAAACTGAGAACAGACCTGTTAGATACAGTTAGCTGTAGGGCTCATCTTTCTGTAATATTTATAACTTTGTCTTCAAATGCTATTTGTGCTCAGATGCTTTTACTACTAGAAAAATAATATATCATTTTTTCCAGAGGAGACAAAAAACTTGCGTATCACTGTCCAGCAACTACCTGTACCTCTATCCTCTTTTTTTTCTCCGAATATTCTACTTTGTCTGATGGTAATACAAATTAAATTGCTTCAAAACTTTTATGTACCAAGGTCAAAATACTAATAACATGTATCCCATAAATCTTAAATTATTTCAGCAGGGTTGTCTAGCTACATTGTCAGGCAGACCATGTACCTATGTCAGTTTGTCCACTACAGAAATTCCACAGTGTAGCCCTGAGTGATAATTAAACCAGATGGATACTAAATGAGAAGAGGACCTTATATTTTAGATTTAGTTCTACTAGCTTTCAGATTTAAATAGACTGCTTGCAACTATCGTGAGGGCTAATACCCCAGTCAAGGACATTGCACCCAAAATGGTAGCTACTGGTCCTTCAAAACCCTATGCTAACGAGTGAGTGGGGCTTCTGTGATCTCTAAACAAAAAATTAAAATTAAAAATGTGTCAGGGACCCGTGGTTAAGAGACTGTTCCAATTGTGAATGTGCAGGTAGTAGAGAAATGGAAAGAAGGCATCAGTAGAGTTGCTTTATACTTGCCACCCACGCAGACGCCAGTTGATAAACTCTGAGTTGTCCGTCTGACAGTGAAATACTCTCTTGGGAAAAAGTCCACTCCTCCTATGGACTTAAGATATATACTGAGACCTTTAACTCTGGTGACTCCAGGCTATCAAGCAAACTAGTTAGCACACAGTCAAAAAGTTTGTATGCCCCCAATACACTAGAGTCAATACAACAAAACTGCCTTAGCAGGATTAGCAGCTACACTTGACTTCCTACTCCTCCCAACCCCCAACTTGTCTCTGCTTTTCTTTTGCCACTCAGCCCACCAAGCTGCAGGTTTCTTTTTCTGGAACATATATTTCTTTGGAAAAAGTTGATATAAAGGGGAAAAATAATTTCCTTTATCCTTTAAGCCTTTATTCTCTTTGCTTTTAAAAATTTATTTACTTCCTACAGTTGGCCATCTTGAGCTTCTTCTTCTCTGCTGTGTCAAGGCTTACTTAAGCTTGAAGGTTTTTTAGGCTTGACCAAGCATTGACAGCGCTATCACAAGAGCTAATACTGGAGAATGCCAGTTTGATGGATTAAGTAAACTTATTGAAATCTTTTTTCTTTAACACTAAAAGATGCCAAGGACTTTTTCTCTTCTTGTACTCCTTGTGAAACACCCACTGACATTAATGGTAGTCCCATGTGTAGAACTAGAGTAGAACATAGCCTTTAATATTTAAAAGGCTTGTCAATGATGTGCATGAAGTAATCTGGAGGTGTGTTGTGATGCTGCTTTACTCTGCAAAGGCCATTCTCCTTACACATTCTGTGCCTTTTAAAGACACTTGCGTGAACTGGAGGGCTGATAGCACCAGCTTTACATAACTTTTTCCCTTTCTAAAAAGATTCTAAAACATGTAGTTCTCTTTTGATGTGATCTGCATGCTTTGCTTCGTCAATAAGATATACTTGATGTTTTTTAGTATGGTTCACAAACAGCCTTGCTTCCTGATTTTGCCATGCTGTCAGTCTCTGAAGGAAGAGGAAGAAAGAAAAATCGTAACAGAGAAGCCATTTCCAGTGACCTATACATTCCTTTTGGTGTTTGAAAAATGCCCAATCTTCTATTCTCTTGAGTACCTTGCTCTAAAGCAGTGGTGGTATGCAAGGTAGCTAAGAAAAATTAAATTATTTTGACTCAAAAAGAGTTCATCACCAGTGTCATTCCTATTTCAAACACACACCATGCTTATTTTGTTAGAACTAGGACTGCAGCTCAGTAGGGCAATCAAATTGTCACAGATGGCCTTGGTAGGTTAAAGCATTCTGCTTAGAGAGCCAGCTGCAAAAGTGATTTCTTTGTCTTCCCATAAAGGCTCTCTCACCAACCTCTTGCTCTTCCTCCATCATGGCTCTTGAAATTCTTTGTCTTTACCTTGGAATGTCTGCTTGTGCCCACAAGGGGTTTTGGTGGCTTTTTGGCAGGGAGAGCAGAGCTGGAACATCATTGCAAACACTTTCTGAAGATTTTGGTTATAATTCTAGAAGACTAGGGAAGAAATGAAGGAAGGTGGGGAAAGAAGGTACCAAACCCTTTCTGTGTTTTGAAGATAATTTGGATAATCGACTGAACAAGACATAGATGGTGACTTCCAGTATAAATGCTTATGAATATGGTATTCATTTACCATCATATTAGCCTTTCACAAATATGACTAGAAAGTTTGCTTATTGTGAAGTATTCAAGCTCTGACAGTATTTTCATTAAAATAAGAATGCTACTTCTTGTGAAAGAATCCTAAGGATGCTGTCCAAATCTGCATACAGGGTACAGTAAAATTACTTATGTCAGTGGCCTGGATCATGAACTAGATGGTCACATGAAGTCCATACAAGATCTGAGCAAAAGTCTACTGAAATTAATATGATTAGCTTTTGTGCCTTATAGTGCAAAAGTACACTGGCATCTACAGCTCCAAGGGATTTTTAAAGGTGTTTTGCCAGAGGACGTTCCTCCTGTGCTATTTCTTAAATTTTGATATTTCTGTTATTTCTAAATTAGATCACCTCTGTAAACAATAGAGAGAAAGGTTCAGTGCATCCATGTTGTAGCGCATTGATTGGGTTTGTATTGTGTTTCATTTTTATACCGGGGGTTTGTAATGTTTTTCTATTGTATCCCCTGTCCCCCTTGGAAACTGTATCATGTGGAAACTGTATCACCTGCCCATCCCCCACACTGGAATGTAACCCAACTCTGTTCCACTCCCACCTTATCCCTGATTGGGTAGTGGCTTGTCCCTGCCTCTAGGCCTGTCCCCCCTGGGAAAAAGCCCCAGCACAGGCTGGGGGGCTGTCTCTCTGGCACCGGCGTGGATGGGGAAAGAGCTCCAGCCTGCAGGAGCAGGACTCCAGAATAAAGCCATGATATCCCCCCGGTGAGAGAGCAGGCTCTTTCCTTTTGCCCTCGGCGGTTGTCTGGGCCTCACTAAAGAAATACAACGCATCCACTTAGAAGTAGTATATAGTTCTGAAAGTATAGATAGGCTTCAGTATTATGACATTTTCTTGGTATATTTACTGATTTACTATGTTAATGGTTACTTAACCAATCCTGAGGGTGACCGCAGAAGACAGATAATATGAACAAGTGACAGCAGCATTTAACAGTGCAGAATTGCCAGAAACTGATGGAAACCTAAATCTCTTTCCCAGACTGCACCTTAAAATTGTTCTTCACATTTACAGAAATTACTGCAATGTTTCAGGGTGACAGTAACACTACAGTGGAAACTCTTTGGTAATTTTAATTTTTTCTTTATTATGAATGAAAGAATAGAATGCTTACTAGGTCATCCAAAGCAGACTGTCCTGCAGATTTCAAGGTGTCCACTTGCTAAATGTGTAATGAAAGAACATAGAAATGACATTTCTCCATTCTTACTCTGCTTCACTATGCTCACAGCTGAAATTTGTTGTCTCCAAGACAGGTCCTCTCTTTTCCTCTGTTCTTCCTTCTGTGTCCTCCTAAACACAATTTAGCTGTGTGAGGCTTATTTTCCTCATCTGTTGCATTTTTTGGTTCCCCCCATGAGGCATTTTTAGTTTCCTCTTCTATTAGATAAGGCACAGGAAGACTTGAAGCCAAACAAAACCAGGTAAATTTTCTTGACTAGTCTTTATGTAGGTAAAGGTGATTCTTTTTACTATTCTTTCCTTCCCCTGCCAATGGGGAAGAAAAATGTTAAAAATTCACAAAATCAGAGGGGCTGAGGCTGGAAGGGGCCTCTGGAGGTCATCTAGTCCATACCTCCTGCTCAAGGAGAACAACCCAGACCTGGTTGCCTAGGACCATGTCCATATGGCTATTGAATATCTCCAAGGAAAATGTTGCACAGTTTTTTTTGGGTAATCTGTGCCAGTGTTTGGTCATTGAAAAAATATTTCCTGATGTTCAGACAGAACATCCTGTATTTCAGTGCATGGTCCTTGCCCAGTCACTGGGCCCTACTGAAAAGAGCCTAGCTCTGCCTTCTTTGCTGCAAGTACACATTGTTTGCTCACATTCAACTCAGAGTCCATCAGAACTCCAGGTCCTTTTCTGGCAATTTACTTTCCAGATGACTGTCCACCAGCAAAGAGTCATACACAGGATTGTTACTTCCCAGGTGCAAGACTTTGCACTTCTTGCTGAACTTCATGAATCAGTCCATCTCTCCATCCTGTCAAGGTCCCTCCGGATAACTCTTTTTTTTTTCTACAGAGCAGAAAAAATAGGTTAGAATAGGTTAATTTTTTTGAAGCCATTTTTATTATATTTATTTTTAAATCTTCTCAGAAAAAGCTTTACTCCGCAATGAACTGTGTTTCTTTGTGAAATTGGGTGAAAAGTTATGGTAGTAAGAAAAGTAAGTTTCAGCCTTTTCTACAGTGTTGCTCCATAATTTAAATTTGAAAATTCAATTTTAATTTGAAAATTCATACTGTCTAGTTGTATGTAATGTGCCTTTGAATAGAAATGCAAATTTAATCTTGTGACATAGAAGTGCTCCTTTTTGAAATTTTCTAAGAGTATGTTATAGAATTATATTCTGGAATTTTGCACATGCACAGTGTGCTGATATATGTGCATATAACATTCATATAAGGGTTCAGAAAGTATAATTCAGTTAATGAATCCCTTTAACATAATTTGGGACAATGAGTCAAAAAATATTCTTTAAACTGTAATTGGAAGAAATTTTTTCCATATTCTGAAAAACACATCTTAAAGCACATAGGGTAAGATTAATTTTATTGTGTTGCATCACTGGTGTAATTTGTTCCGGACATTTGAACATATCAAAAAAGCCTGACCCTCAGATGCAATGTTTCCATGGGTCTCTCCTTGATGAAAGCCCATCTGGATTTCCTGGATGGAGTCTCCCCTCTTTGAAAACACTGAGAAATTTATGTTTTAGTGAATGCAGGATTTGGTCCTTTGTGAAAATTACAAGCATTGGTCTTTGAAGATGTATATGTCCTTTGGTGTTTAGGCACTTTAGCCTCTAAACAGAGGTCCATACTATTTAACATCTGTTTTTCTTAGTGCAGGTCAGAAATAGGTAGTCTCAAATGGGTGAGTATAGACACCCACGACTTGTCTTGGTTGTAATAATGCAAATATGCAGAAAAATTGTGGACAGCATACATTCCAGGAGCAGACACAGGGATTTTGTATTCATGGCTGAATATGAGAAAAGTAAAGTAGATGGGGAAAAAAGGGAAAAAAAAAAAAAAAAAAAAAAAAAAAAAAAAAAAAAAAAAAAAAAAAAAAAAGCAAACCAGACCAACCAACCTACCAAAAATTTATTAATCCCTTTCCTGGGCCAAATAGCTCTTGTCCAGCAACAATAAATCCAGCCTGGGTAGGCAGACAGTCAGCTGTACATGCTGTTTCCTTTGTGAGAAAACTATTATCAAATTTCAGATATAGTAGTTAATCCTAAATTCAATGTTCTCCTAATCTGTGATATTAGAAAACATTAGGAAATAAAAAGTGGGTTTGTTTGTTTGTTTGTTTGTTTGTTTGTTTTCAGTTTGGTCAATTGGCCTTTGGTTTTATTTTTCCTAAGCAAATTTCCTACAGTCACAGAAAAACATGTCACTGAACAAAACAAAAGAAAGCAAACAAATTTATGTAAATAACAGAGGAAGCCAAACACCTAGAGGTGCTAGATGTGCAGGCTAGAGGAGTGTCTGAATAAATGCTTACATAGTAAACCAGATGATTTGTGCTACTCTGGCTTAATTGATTACTGCACACAAGAATGAACTATGATTGCAGGAGGGGCTATCCTCAGAAGTGCAATGCAAGATACATAATGGTATAAGAGAGAATGGAATTTATTCAGTATCATGTAAAACCAGGTGTGGCAGATCGTGAGCTCTGACCTTAGCAAGATAATTTATTCTTTTATGGAGGGGGCAAAAACATGTCTCTTAAAGTAATGTCTCTAAAAGTAATATTGAGCCCTTGGCATTTTTTGTTTCTTATTCCTGTTGCTGCAAGGATATTGAATATCCCATGATTTTGTTTCAATTAATGTAGCCTTTTCCAAAATCTATGGTAAAAGAAGACAACTGCATATTTCTCTGAGATACCCAAAATTGTTTGGGGCTTCTGTGATAGAAGAGAGCATGTACAGTATTGTCTGTGTATATTATTGTATCTATATGGGTCAGAATTCCCCTCCGATGGATACTGGCCATGGGCTGCCACTGACTAGCTATGTATTTCTGACCTTCTAGGGTTTCTGTGAATTCTCAATATGAGGGAAGGACTAATTGGACTAATCTGGTTTCCTGGATTGTTTTCACCTAGATCAAATGTTCAGACTAGTGCAGATAAGGCACCCAGCTTTAAAATGTTGATGCTGCCTCACTATGATACCCCAGTGTGTGTGCACGTGTATACGCACATGAATGGGCCTTATTTCTTTCCTTTACATGCAGCAAGGAGGTGTTGTGATGATGGGTTCATCATCTGAACTTGCCAAGTTCTTTGAGACACTCCTCCAAAATGGTCTGAAACCCTTGGTGATACTTTACTATGGTGTCCTAGGGTAAATATGAGATTTTTCCAGTCTAAGACTACTTAAATTTATCCTTTCTTCCTTTATGGCAATTATATGAGGTGGCTTTATTGGGAATTGACTGTACTTAATTTGTTGCTTTCCTTTATGTCTTTTTGTCACTGTCAGTCTGCTTACTCCAGTCTCATTTGTTCTGGTGGACTCAAGGAGAGTAGAGATAATAGGGGGAAACCCCACAACTTTTAACTGTTCTCCCATGTTTCATGTTCTCCCATGAAACAGTGCCATTGTTGAGCCTGTTTAAGTGTGCTCTGATGAGCTTCTGCTCAGCAAGAACCTTGGAACCTAGAATCTGTTCTCAAGCACTCTTGTTTATGTTACCCTGTTTATAAAAATGAAACAACCTCCACAAAAACCCAAAAGACAAGCTTAAAGGATTTAGGAAATTGTGTGAGCAGGTTAGTTGAACTATGGAAGTATACAAAACATTGGATCTTCTGGCTATAACATTGATTGCTTCTGCCCTCATTCCACCATGAAAAAAGCCAGAGAAACTTTTTCAGGTGCATTGGTTTTCAGGATGTCACTAGCTTTGTTAGTTCTGCATCTTAAAACTACAGAACTACAAAACAACTTAGAACTAAAAATAGACTTGAAATGCCCTGTCTTTTGGGGGTGCTCTGTCAAACATGAGGCAGTTTCAGAGAGATGAACTCAATTTTTTTTCTGCCTGTGCCTTCCTGTTGTATTTATTTTCTCATGTTATTCTGGATTTTTAAGCTTGATCTCCTGTGTTTGTACCAAAACCTACTTGCAAGAGAGAGCCTGGTCTCCAGACTGTAGATTTCTCTGGGCAGCAGAGGCTGCCTCCTCTACTTTCAGGTTTCACAGCATGAAGGAGAGGGACAAAGCTCTTTTTTCCTCTCCTCAGCATGCATCCCCTCAAAGATTACTGCCCAGAATACTTGTATGCTGGGAGTGCCAGGAATAGAAATGCAACCCAGCACGTTAAGTTTCATACTGGCACTGGCATTTAGAATTGGAATGGACATTTAAGTACCCACACTGTGCATATTACCACTGCTGTAGAAACAACACTACAGACACTTCTGGCAGGATCCTCTTACTCTCTGCAGCAGGAAAAAGAGATTGTGTAAAAATGACAAATAAATTCCTCTGCTTGTGTGCATAGCCCACTTCTGACTTGGCAATATATTTTGACTGCTCACTGTAAACTGTATTATCATACTGTCTTCAGGCAAATGCAACTTTTGTTTCTATGTAAAAATCACATATTTAGGTGCAACATGACTATATGACTTGATACTGTAAATGCCAGATAGTGTAAATGTGTAAATAGTAAATGCCAGATAGTGTAAATGCTACTGCAGTAACTGGATGGACACCTTTCAGGTCTATGAAGCACCTAGTAGAGTTCCAGTTGCTATATATGTTATAATTAACTCTCAGTGCCTGAAAATGTACCTGTATATGTTGCATGTATACATTTGCACGTGTACAAAAAAACCATATTGATATACACAATGTAGTACATATTAGTGTGTATGTGTAGATATATACATACAGAGTACACAATACTTGTGTAGGAATAGAGAGATATAGTAACAAACAAATATGTGTACATGGTTGTAATCACATTTTCTTGTATCACATCTATCAGGTTACAAGCAGCTAATAGTTTTCTTCTTCTACTCACAGCTGAGCATAATGGCATACACTCATAAATCAACATCAACATGGAACATTGCTTAGCAAATATAAATGTATGTGCATTGCAGAATGATCAGAGATTACGAAAATATATCAGAAGTCAAAAGTAGCTGCTGGAGAAATGCTACGTCTTTAGTTTATTGAGATTGTTTGGAGGATCCTAATGTACTGTCACTGAAAGAATAATTTTTCCTCTACAATCTACTTAGCAAAGATTTATTGATCCTTTTGCCCTTCATAGAGAATTACTGATCCATTTTAGAAAATCAGATTTTCACACCTTTCACGAGAATGTGCACAGCGCAGTTCTCTAGGGATTGCCAAGGAAGTTGACTTTGACATGAAATCCCTAGGTACCAGCACACAATAGCCTATAGTCTCATCACTGATTTGTTGCACAGGGTGGTAAAATACTTTTATACATTTATAGAGAAATGATTGCACTGCAAGGACTTATTTTTTCACGCTAGTGGATGTATTCAAGGTCCTGTTATTTGTGTAAGCAGCATTTTTCAGGGGGGTTGGTTCTTCTCAGCTCTGATGTTATGAAACAGTAAGGTAAGAAAAAAGTTGTTGAAATTCATGTTGCAAAGCAGTATGGTACTGTAGAATTTTTCAGTGTGTGTAAATAACTTTCTTCAAGATGTCTATTTTCTGTCCTCATTATTGTAGTATTCCAGGTAGCTAAGCATTAGGCATGTTGTATTGAAGTACGCGTCATAATGAAGGTGATTTATTATAATTAAAACACCATGGACAGCAGCTTTTATTAGACATATTGTTTCACAGGAGAGCTTAATAAAGAGCATTATTATTAGTTATAGATCTGTGTGAAGGATGTTGTTTACTGAGAGTTATGTGAGTATTAGTCAAAGTCTGAAGTTGCTCATGTTGAGCTGTCCACTGGAGGGGAAAAAAAAAAAAAACAACAACCCCAAAAAACATTCAGCACAGCAAAGAGAGGAATTTTAAGGACTGCAGGGGAGAGAGAGAGACAGAGACAGAGAAAAGGAAATACCGAGTGCATGAAGTGTTCTCTGCAGGAGCAGTTCTAGAATACTTTATTACATACCTATGGAGACAATGGCATGGACTGTAAGTAGCTCCAGTCTCTCAATATAATAATGCACATAAAGTCAGGGTCAGATTGGGTTCGCTCTGGGCTTTGATGTTGTAGAAGGTCACCAAGGGGATCGATGGACAAAAATGAGACCCGAGTTTCATACAATCAATGAGATTTTTCTATTTAAAGTGGACAGTGTGTGTGAGTCTTGGAGCTTCAAGTGTGCTTTTGCTCAGCCCGAGCAGACTGAGAGAAAGATGTATTATAAATGTGTTGTTTGTTTTAATAACTGCTGGCACAAAGACTGCATATCTAAAGAGTTAATTCTGACAAACTCTATTATGAAGTTGCATGACCTGTGAATAAATGGACAAATTAGCAGTTATTTGAATGTTAATTACACTGAGCTTTTATTCTGTTTCTGTAGAGTTGTAATTGCCTGGCATTTAGGTAACCCTTAAAATATGATTAGAGATCTACTAAATAATTTGGTTCAAAATCATGTGGGATTTATCTGTTCTATAAAATATACTTTCTACTATTAATTTCCTAGTCCTTTATACTCATTATAGCTAAGTCCTTAATTTCTTTAGAATTGCTCATATTCCACAGATTAAAAGAAGTTCTTATCTGCCTTTGGTAAGAAGCTTCTTCTTCTGACTAACAAATGGATGCTTGGTACAGGACTGCTTTGATGATTTTTCTCCTTAAAGTTTCCTGGCAGGTGAAAGATCATATGTTGCTTTGCTTTTATTGTAAACAGTTATCTCTGTAGGAAGAGGGAAGCAATCAGGAAGAATGTGATCAGTGAGTCTGACACAGCAGTAGAATATTGGGTGACAGCAAATAATTGACTGATATGGAGCAGGTTTATCTCTGTCTTGAAATAGTTAAAGAATTAAAGCAAATTATAGGCCAGTTTCCAGCTACTAATTTTTAACTACTTTGCAGTTGATGGAGTTGTTCCAAATTTACACTGCTCTAACAGATCCGTGTCCCAACACTGTTTTCAATTTCAAAGTGAGTCAGCTATCAGACTGCACTTTGTAAATGAGAAAGCCACTTGAATATGGGATTTAAACAATCTGATTACATGGTTTTAAAAGCTAAAATATTTTAATACTCTTCTCCCCCACTCGTACTGTGAAAGAGGACTCCTGTTCTCTTTTGGCAGATTTCAGAGAAACAAAGTATCCTGTGTTTCTGACATTCTATTCACAAATTGAAGTTGTTCACATATTGAAGACAGTTTATCGCACAACACTGCATAAGTAATGTCCACCAGTGGCTATGAGGGAGGAAAGGGGGAAGCAGCCATCCCAACTCACTGCATTTTTTCAATCTATTATTAAAAATGTCCTTTTAATGACAGTTAATACATGAAATTTATTTCATCAACACAATCCCAAACAATCCCAAACCAAAGAAACAAACCAAGGCCTTGACAGACTTTTCACATACATATCTTAAATATAGAGTAATTGCAGTTTTGTGAAAAGATCATTAGAAATTGTGGGGTTTCTACAGTTTAGGTCTAAATTGGTTTGCTATATTTGAAAAATGTTGCAAAAAAGAGTAGGGGTACAGAAGAGAACTTGAGCTCCTACCTTAGTCTGATTTCTGCTAGAAGGGTCATTTACAATTCAAGCAGAATTTATGTTTACCTGAAATGATTTTTTTTGTATTCTCATGTATGCCTTGAGTAAGGACACTTCAGCTTCTATTATTCTCATTAAAATTAAAAGCAAAACACCCTCTGCCTCAGCTTCTTCTCTTAATGATCCTTAGTGTTGTGTTTTAGTTAAGTCTTTTTGATAAAACATAGAAGTTAATGAATTAGTTGAATTTTTAAAATTAAAATATTGACAATAAAAGCCCATTGCAGTAAGCACATTGCACTGGAAAACAGGTCTGTAGCAGTTATGGAAAGAGGTAAGGAATTGCAGGTAGCTTATATAAAACTCAAACAATAGCACAACCTGTGATAAATTGGAAGGTCTTATGGAAAAGGGTAGAAAGAAAATACTATCTGTATTATTTTGTTAACATCTGTAATATTTTTTCTCTGAACATACCTGAGTACAGTATTTTCTCTTTGCTTTGGCTGCAAATATAGGAAGGTGATAAACCATGGGCCATACAAATTCAATTGTTAATTTGTAGAATGACTACCTTTATTTAGCCAATATTGAGGTGCGTGTTTTTTAGACAAGTCTGGCATGATTCTCACTAACGAGTCACTGAGAGTTAAATTATGGGTTTTGCAGTAGACCCAATGACTGCTGCTCTTTAGAGTACTTTCTTTGAGTTAAGCTTAGGCAGCCTCTTTTGACCTCCTCAGAGATATCAGCTCATTTTTACAGCCACCCCCAACAGGGGGCCCGTCTGTTCCTTGAGATGAAGGATCCTTTGCCTTTAGAGTTATATATCTTTAAAAAATGGCACCCCCAGTATGTGTGAGCCCACGACCCATATGTAGTCACAAGAAAGACTACTTGCGCAGAAGTTCCCAGTCGGGCTGCTTTTGTAAGAGTTAGACGCCACAAGTGGACTGTTTCTCTTGTGGAAAGTTACCAGAGCAAATCAGGAGAGACTTCTCTCTCCCAAAAGACTGAAAGACTATTTTATAAGTAGTACTGACCTCAAGTTCTGAGTTTTGCTTCTTTGCAAGAAAGTTAATACATTGTAGTAGGAAGAAAAGTGTTTTAGAAGTTTCATTTTTTTTAATCCTTATTTTTGTTCCTTCTGTGTGTTAAAACTATTTGTTTAAACTTGGGCCTACTTTACTTCTCCTAAATCTGTCTCACAAAGAGAAAAAAAGAGTAAACTCTCAAACTACTATACTAAATTTAGCAAACAGAAACAAGTGAATACAAAACCACTACAATGGTTAAGTTCTCAAGTGTTCACTCATGAAAATGTTTTTTGAGGTTTATAGTAAAATTCCTGCTTGCAAAAGAAGGAGCAGAGGGCAACAAGATGTCTATGAAAAAACCTTTGCAGATTTAGGTGGTGAATTAGGACATGCTTCCCCCGACAAAGACCTTACAAACGAGGCTAATAAAAAGATGGTTTTAAATTCTCTGGTTTAAATGTACTGTGTATTTCATTTTACTTTATCTTTCTGAGTGATTTAGAAAAGGTTGGAAGATGAACTGTACATAGAACAGCAGGGGCATATGGACCACAAGGAAAAGAAATACAAATGATCCAAAACTGAGGAAACAGTTTAATTCAAATGAAAGAAATTGCACACTGGGAAAATATCGAATGTCATTTATAAGGACTTCTTTACCTTAATATTCACATTTAATATACTTTCCTTTTTATACTAACTAATGAACAGTCCTAAAAACCAACTTTTTACACTTTCCACTCCTACTCCCCATTTTAAAATACTGAAAAATAGACATGTAAATTAAAACTTCCCACGGACATTTTTAACTTCTGCAACCTACTTATTCAACATATCATCCTAAGTCTTCCTGATCTTAGCAGCATTACAAGGATCATATTTTCACACAGATGAACCATTCATGGCAACTTCTCCAATAGATTTGACACAAACATTCTTTTCTTTGATATTGGAGATATAAGCTTTCTATTTTTGACCTATTTTTTTCTCCTGACCGACATATTTACTGAGGCTATTTTGAGGAAAATTCCACTTTCCATTAATATTTCACTTCTCTGTTTCATTCCCTTGCAGAATTTCAGGTTGATAGAGCAGTAATAGGGTTTCAGTCAATGCCAGCTTATGTATGGACATGCATCAATAAAAACAAAATTCAGAATTTTATTTAAAATTACTATTTAAATAAATACACACATGCAGTAGTTAATATGTATATATGTATCATTTTGATGTTGTCTTCATGATTCTACTGATGTTGATCAACATGTAGCATTTATTGATCTGTTCTAAAGGCATATGTAGTTCCAGAGAAGAGTTTGATTGATTGTCCTCATCCAGAGTAAATTCTTTCTCCATCTCTCTAGAGCCATCAGTGACATTGGCTGCGGATAACAAGCAGGCAAAAGATTTCTTTTGAGGAAAAGATGTAATTTTATACATGTTTGAATTCCAAATAATTATTTAATATGCTTTGCTATTTCCATCTGAGCAACTTGATACACCACTTACGCTGAGCGTCTCTAAACTATTGGTAGAAGTATAGATATCTCATATCTATCCTCCATTCTACAGAATGATATGATTGAAACTAATGCACTGCATTGAATAGGAATGTCTTCTGTGCCTTGTGTTGTTTGTTTCATCAGACAGATATTCATCCCCTATTACCTTTTAAATTAAATATTTCAGTTTTAAGAATTCCATGCATACAAATCTATATTAAGAAGGTAGGAAAATTATTAAATACTTCGCATTTCTTGATTTTTTAATGTAAAGTGTAAGATACCTTACTGTATATTTCAATGCTAGATGTTTATTACAACAACTCTATTCTCAGTTTAGATCAAGAGGTAAGAATGCACTTGTATTCATCTGGATAAATAAGTTACATATCCACCCATTACTTACTGGTGCCAGATGCAAACACGAAATGTATTGTACAGGTCAGGTTTTTGGATCACAGTCAAGAAATGGACGTCAGTGCACTTTCTTAAGCTGTCTAATTTCTAACTCCTTCTATGATCTAAATGATCTCTCACATTTTATCTCTAAGTTCCTTCTACTTGCTGAATGAGATAAAAAGAAAGGGATGCAGTCCTCCATCTTTTGTCTTCTCTTTATAAACTGAAATGTTCACCACAGAAGCCTGAAAAGGAAAGGTATGAATACCAATCTTATTTCTTCACATTCTCCGTTAACTGGATCTCTTGGTTAGACTCAATAAGGTGCCCACGTATCTCAGGTTACCATAAAAAAAAAAAAAAAAAACAAAAAACACCACAAAAACAAAAACAAACACACCCACACCACTCAGACTCTCTTGAACACTTTAATAAAAGCCATGTCCCCACTTATTTCCATGCTATTGGTTGGTTTGGAGTTCTTTTAGACCAGCAGTAATTCTCCCCCACAAAGCTTTGTGTGCATGCCTTTAACCATCCTGGAGAATGAGACTGCTGGTACGGAGTTAATTCCCTTTTCTCACAATCTAAACTAAAAAAAGCATGCTTGGAAGCTATTCTGCCACAAATGCATGTGGATAAACCTCAGACCCTTGCAGAATTCAACTGTTACATCACTTCCATGGCTCCCTGAGAACTGGAGTCTGCAATGCTGACTAAAGGGAGGTCTTTTCTTCATGCCAACTCAAGACAACTTCACTGACTTTTAAGCTGCAGCCTACCTCTGGATGGCAGTGCAGTCACTGTGAACAGGTCAGAGCTCCTCCAGTTTTCTCTTGGGAAGTACATGTATGGCAAATTTGTTTAGTCCTCACTCACACTGTTGGTATGGTTTGTCTTTAATAGATAATATCTATGCACATTATTGTTCTTTGTTAGAAGTATCATATTAGTGAAAACCTGTGCAGAGCATGCGTACTACATGAAGTCAGATTTTACTATTGTTCCTATGACACCAACTAAAAGGGACACAGCTGTGCATTGTCATCAATGTTACAAAGTGTTCCACTTTCTAGTCTCCCTTTTCAATCTCATTGCCTTAAATTAAGTGCTGAATTACACTTCAACAACCCTAGTGAAGGCAAAAGGTTTAGAATAGGTGTTACTGAGGTAATAACTTATTAATGGTGTTAATGTCATACGAAGCAGGAGAGAACCCCCTTTGATAGTGAGATCCTAGGTTGAGTCTGTAGAGACATTTAGAGGGAAACTCAGAAATGTTTGAAGTAGTTTTGGAGAGGAAAATAAACACAAACCCATATGTTCTTTAACTTTTACATTCATTGTCAATGCAGTGTTTTACAATTTTTCACCAGATTATAGTGCAAAAAGTATTTGTTTGACTCAGAGAAAGTCTGAGGTGTAAGACTTTGGTGATATCGATTAGAAGATACTACAACTGTGCACAACTGTGAATTCCTTTGTTACACATTTCTTTGTCCAGTAGACCTTTAAAATGTCCACAAAAAGAAGTGCTTTTTCTACTCCATTTCAGTAGGTATGATTAGTCCAAAGTTACATGCTTGAAGAACCAGTTTATACCCTTGTCATGGGTCGGCTCAGTTTGGTTTTCAGTTAGGGAGGAATGTGGGAGTGCTTTTCCCTGTCAGGACCTTGGAAATTGTTTTAGAAAAGACAGGGACCTCTCAGAAGGTTAGTTTAGGATATATTGGCATCTTGCTTTGACCACTGAAATGTTAAATGCGACTTTGGGGAAGTACCCATACAAATCTTAGTTTGTTCAGGTCAGTCCTTTCCTCCTGGTCAGCTGAACAGGTAACACCGAGTTGGGCCTTGCTGCCCCCCTTTGCGGTGGGGGGAAGCTGGCCCTGAGGCCTGGCCGGGCTCCATCGGCTCCTGGCGGGGTAAGAGAAGTTGGCAGCTTAACATTAACTACTTTTTTAAAACTTCCCTGGAGCCTCAGAGCCCCGGAGCACCAGAGCAAGGAGGGATCTCTGAAGGGCCCCTGATACCACTCACAGGCCCGGTTGGGCCGAGGCCAGCTTGCCTGTCACCAAGGGGTGGGTAGAGCCCCGCCCCACTACTTCCTCCGGTGATTTGCCAGATGGAAAAAGAGTGGAAGGAGGAAAACCAGTCAATCTGAGGTGAAGCAGGAGAAAGACTGCTTCCCGGGGCGGAAATCACATGTCCACTGCAGGCCTGGGCAGATTTAACCCTTTCCTAGCAACATGGAGCTTGCAAGGCCTAACCCTTCCCTGAGAGAGAGAGAAAGAGACAGAGTGTAGAAAAGGCACTGCATGAAGTCAGTGGAGAAAGAGTGAAAGAAACTGATAAAGATTATTAGAAGAGGGATTGAGGATGTGGACATATTTTTAACTGGACTTCTCTGGGGTAAACTATGGAGAAATGGACTGTTCATTGTAACATCTTAATCTTGTTTGGGGAAGTGCTGGTTCTAATGAAAGTTGGAGACTGATATGATTGAGATTTGAGAATCTCAAAGCCCTTAACTCCTGGGGTAAAAGTAGGTCTCTATTTCTTTTGAGATAGAGACAATTTTAGAGATAGAAAAAGAGAATCCTCTTTTTTTGTGCTAAAAGAAGCATTCTTAAACAGTAGCCCAGATACACTGAGAGGCCCATAAGTAGCCAAGGCTACTAAGGGGTGGAACAGCACAATCTGCAAAAACTCCAGGCAGTTGCAGACTTGTGACACTGAGAGCCACAAGACTATTTTTGTCTTGTGGCGAATGTTTCCATAAGGCTCTGATGAAAGGTTATGCTTAAACGGTGCAACTAACTGAAAATCACAGATTGTGTCTCTCTATGTCATTTGTAAGAAAGGTAACAGTTTGTAAAGGAAGGGAAGAGTGTTTTGAAGTTTAGTTTAGTTTTGTTTTTTTCAACTTTTCCATTCTTTTAGTGTGTGTTAATAAAACTATTTGATTATTTTTAAGCTTAAGCTTGCTTTACCTCTCCTGATCTTCTCCTACCAAAAAAAAAAAAAAAAAAAAAAAAAAAAAAAAAAAAAGAATAAACACTAAGACCACTACACTAAATTTGGCAAACACCATTTGGTGAATGTGAAACCACTACAACCCTTCAGATATAGATAAATTACTACAATATCTTAAAGCTATAATTTAACCACAGTATAAATATGGCTTTGTTTTCATCACAGCAGTTCAGTTACTCCATCACGACAAATTTAACATATCTGGTTGGGCTTCTGTTAGTGCTTCTCAGTATGTTGTCATCTTTTCTTTGAAGACGGCTAGGGATGTGTACAGACACTGGTTCATGTAGGCGAAAAAACTGTACAGATGGAGTGACATGAGTCTCATGGAGTGACCTCTAAGTACTGGGGTTGGAAGCCCAGCATAAGTGTTCACTTTTGTGTTGTCACTTTTCCATGTGATAACTCTTCTTTGTGGCCTTCCAGATCCCTTTGTTATTAAAGGAAATGTGTGTCTTTCCAAAGTTTTACCTTGTGATGGTAGTTGTGAGAGGGAAATGGAACTTAATGCATTTTCATTAACTATTTCTCTTCATAAGTGCACATTCATTTACTTTTTTTTTTTTTTCTTTTCTGATATTTATAAAACATAATAAAAAATAGTGGAAGTCTGCAGCTAGAACTCTTCCCCCCCCCCACCCCCCCCCCCCCGAAAACCAGCTCAGTTGAACAATTTGTTCAACTATTAGTTAGATCTGTACAGTTAGATTGTCTGTTCTCCTCCTATTACTCAGTTGCACTGCTGGAATCAGACAGGTTGGGAACTTATGTAGAGTTGGGAACAGTTCCCTGAGAGAAGCTTTGTGCATCTGACCATGTGAGACTACTAAAATTATAAATGCTTTAAACTACAAAATAAGGCAGATTTTGATGTGAAGAAGTCCAGAGAATTGCTGCTTAATCATGCAATTCATGTTAGTGCACCCTGGAGTTGCTGATTAATCTAAGTGGGTTATAGCACAGCCTCTCAGTAGCTTTTCTTTAACTGATACATGGAACAGAATTCAACGTTTGTTTCACACTAAATGTGTGACTGTACAAAACTGAAAAGGAGTCCACCTGGTTAGGTTTTTTGTTATTCTGGTTTTAGTTTTTTCCTTCCTTTATTAAGGAAGTTTATTAATATACCTTATTAAGTTCTGTTTCACACAACACTTAGACTTGAAATAGAATGAGGTTGGTATTCAATGCTTAGTACTCACAGTCCTCTAAAACTGGGATTATTCCCCTTCCCCTTTCTTCTCCCTCCTGCTCTCTCCTTTCCTCCTGCCCTCTAAAGTATTCCCTTTGGAGTTCAAAGCCTATGAATTTCTAGGCTTCCCATATGAAGAGACACTTTTGAGCCCAACAGAAATTTTGTTGTATGTGTTAGGATTTGAAGCTGAAAGATGAGCAGAGGAAACTGCTGGTAGAATTGTACAAGTAGTGTTACTTACATGGAGACTAGTTTCTCTTTTCTGATTTACTTTGGCAAGTTACATAGGGAATGACTGTGAACATATCTTGGTGCTACAAAACTATTCTCATAGCCTAGCTAAGTATCAAGTCTGAGAACATTTAATGCTTATGCTATTTTGACTGCACGAGTGAATCAATTTCATGCAGGAATGTTTTGACTCCATTTAGGAGTTGCTGGTTATCTTTTACTAGTAATTTTCTATGTAGGCCTGTGGGTGTACTACTTCACATTCTCTTGGAAACAAGCAAATACTTTGTGATAGTCACTTAAGCGGCCTTATTATGCTCCCTACAAAGATGCCCTGCTTGTGAGTGCAAGCAGGAACACATGCTTATTGGGGAAAAAAAAGCTTTTTCCAAAACCATTGCTGCTGCTATTGCAGTAATGGGATATCAAACAGGCAAAATTGTATGTGTTGTTGATGTCTCCAATATAATTTCATTTACTTACAATGTTTCAAGTGAAAACATGATGGTAAGCTTATATAAGGTGTCATATTGAAGTAATCGCCCACCAAGCTGATTTTATGGCAAAAGTGAACATTTTAATATCCACATGAATTCTGAGGACACTCCAGCTTGCATGAAAACACAGAGATCAGAGTATGTGATTAAACATTCAGATACTGTAGTGCTGAGAAATACTTAAACAACCCAGCAAATTAATGGATGAAGTAAATGTAGGTAAAAGTAAATAAGAAACCTGATTTTAATCTATGAATAAGAGTTTGGTCTAAAACCAGAAAATAAATGGGCAAAAAAAGGGGATGGTTTAGTTTTTCTTACCCCACATTTAGCTACTCGTATTTATTTGGTGCCTGCCTAATTCTGTTTGCTTATGCTTTTATTTGCCAAGATTTCTCTTCAGCAATCTTCAGAGTAATATTTTAGGCTGGAATCAGATGATAAAAAGGATCCTGTGTTTGAATGCAGAAAAAGCACATGAACTGTGACTGTCAGGCCTGTGAGTTGAGCAGAGCTGTCTGTGTGAAAAGGGAGCTCAAGCATGGTGTGTGGATCCTCCACTCTTTTCCCAAGTTGTAGATCTCAATCATAGTACTGGAGACTGGCTAGCTGGAGGAAAATTGCTTCATAGCAGCACATATGATGCTGTGTTTTGGATTTTTCACTAAAAAAATACTGATGACACCCCAGTGTTTTGGCTGTCACAGCACAGTGTTTGCACGGTGTCTGTGTTGGAGACAGGCAGGAGGCTGGGAAAGGACAGTCTGTCTGTAAAACCTCCCTGGAGAAAGACTATTTACAAGAATTTGTAGTGATAGGACAAGGGGGAAAGGGCTTCAAACTGAAAGAGAATAGGCTCAGGTCTTAGTTAGTTAGTAGGAAAATGCTCTTTACCAATGGAGTGGTGAGGCATCAGAAGAGGTTGCACAGAGAAGTTGTGGGTGCTCCATGTCTGGAAATATTTAGGGCCAGGTTAGCTGGAGCTCTGAGCAACCTGGTCTAGATGACCTTAGTGTCCCTTCAAACCTAAATTGTCCGAGTCTGTGATACTGTTGGGATGTCTGACCCCAAATGACCAAAGGGATACTCCATACCTATGATGTAGTGTTCCTCATTAAAAGTAGGGAGAAAGAAGGAGGAATTGGGGTTATTTGTGTCTATGGTGTTTATCTTCTTAGGTAGATGTTATGCAGAATAAATGAATAAAATTATTAAGGTCCACTTAAAAATAGTGGAAATTGTCCTAGAAGTAAATAAAATTAAAAGTTTGTGAGTGTAGTTTAAGGAAAGTTAGTTTTTATGAAACTCCAAGTTGGATGTTATAAAGCATAGAGCAAGAAAGTGTTCAGTAAAGATTCTGGGGATAGTGTAGATTACTTATGCAAATTTTCACAGGAAGGCTTAAAACTCAAAATAGACAACCTTGCCCTGCTCTCTCCTTCACAAATTGGTTAAGCAATCTATAGGGATTAGGTTACTGGCAACGCATACAGCTTCAGTGGCAAAACTGAGCCTCCAAGATGTCAGCCCTCCTATAGTAAGCATCTGGTGGCAAACTTCCTCTCCCACAAAGGAAAGACTATTTTTTATTATAAGAGTGTCTTGGTTTTGAAAGACAGTTGTCTGCCAAGGAAAGTTAGAGCCTCCCTTGGAATGGAGAATGGAAACCCCCTTCCCTCCAAATTATTACAATTTTGCAATTAGGGGCTTTCAGGCGAGATGTAGGAATAGGACTAACAGTTCTTTACAAGGTATATTGAAAAAAAAAAAGGAAAAGACAAATGTAGTAGTACAAAAAAACAAGCAAGGAAGCAAACAAAAATCCTGGAAAAAAAAACCCTGACAGGGTCAGGGATACAACCTGGCACCCTGTTGGTCAGGGTGTTGTAAGCAGTCCAAATAATTCCTCCTGGAGTAACGGATGTAGTTCTGTGGAGCAGAGATGATCCTGTAGAAAGTCCAGTGGTGACGAGATGGGTCCAGTCTTCCTCGGGGAATTCAGTGGAAAAAATGGATACCTTGTGTCCTTCAGTCCCGGTTTTTATCTAGCTAGGAACAGTTGGCTCCTCCCCCACTGTGTGGAGCATCTCACAATGGGATGATGGAATGTGTCATGTCATTGGTGGCCCCTAATAGCCCATTATCAGAAGATGTCCCCCGGGAGGATGGAGGGGTGGTGAAAGAGATAAGAAACACTGCCCCACCTGGTTTTAATGGCTGGGCCATTATCAGAAGGCATCCGCCCCCCTCCCCCCTGGAAGGGTGAGAGAAGGATAAAATATCTCCCAAAAAAACATCTTTCAACAGATGAAAGTGAATACACATTTTTAGGTTACATAATCCAATACAAAGAGGATGAACAGAAAGGTCAAATATGGTTTGAACACTGTATGATCTTAAAGCCGTGCTAGTATACTCAGGCTTGCTGCAGGAAACCCAAGTGGCTCTTTGGTTTTGCGTATGCAAACTCTAAATACATGTAGCTTCTAGGTTCATAAAACTAATGATAAATATGGACATAGGAATGAACTTTTCCTTTAAGTACAAAGCAAGGATGCTTTCTTCAAATATATATGCCAAACACAGAGTATAAATTTTCATTTGGACTGACACATGAAAATAACTTATTATGAACAAAAATTGTGAGCTTGTGATCAAAACTCATATTCTGCATTTTATTGCTCTATTTTTGTATTTTTAATCACTCTGAACTTATTAATGACTTTTTAATATTCATTTTTGGAATGCTAATGTTACCAAAGCAGTCATAGTGAAAAAAAGAAAAAAAAAAAAAAGGAAAAAAAAAAAAAGAAAAAAAAAGTGTAAATTATGCCATGCTTTAAAATAATATTAATAATTTGAAGGAAACTTTTATTTTCAAAAATGACATTTATTAACTGTTTTTTGAAAGTAGCAAAGTTTGTAGTAGGTTAAAAAGTAGGTTAAAAGGTAATTTGAGACAAATAGTATTACAAGATTATGTTGAACTTTTTTTTTTTTTTTTTTTTGAAAAAACTTAACCACATTTAGGGATACCTATTGATATATTGTTATCAGTTTCAATGGCAAGAAAATTGGTGCCCTTACATAGATCTCAGTGATTTTTCATGAGAAGAATTGAGTATGTGTTTGTTTGGGTTGAAGCAGATGCCAGCAATTCAAAAGGCTTAATTGGGAAGGAATCAGGCCTGCTAAGAGAATTTTTATATATGTAATATTTATATATCTATATGTGCATACATTAGATACACACCATAAAAAATAATAGGATCTTTGGAAATATTCTCCTGTAAAAACAGAAGAAAATCAACAGCACTTGTGACTGCTCTCTGAGCAGAGCAGTGATAGTTACTCTTTTAGAGTGAAACTGAGCAACCTAGTGATGTCAGCCAGTTTGCAAATACCAGGTGTTAGCAGTGTGAGGCTATATTTGCATGTTTTGTTTTACTCTCTGATCTGAATTTCCTTCCTTAAAATATTGTCTGTTGTGAAGGAGTTTCCTTGAGAAACAATAGGGAGACAATGGCAAATCATTCTATGGCAATATTTTTTTGTTAAAATAACAACAAACCCACCAAAAATTCCCCAGCCAAACACCATATAGAAAAGAACAGGACTGTTCATGTAGGAAAATATCAACAGAAATGTTTCATTCATTTTTTATTGTTAATCCAGTTACTGTAATTGCTGCTAAAATGATTGGTAAATGTTCTGCTGTTTTCCTGTTGTAAAGCATTGAACAGAAAAACTGCTTTGTATTGAAGAGATCCTCCTATGTGTCTAACAAATAACACAGTTTACTGTATGTGGTGTATGACATATCCTACCCTAGTATAATGAACGAAACATTGGGAGTTTATAAGTATACCTGCGACTTCCAGCAGATTAAGGCTATTGACTAAAAGGCAAAACACCATTTGGGCTTCAAGTTCTTTAAGTCCTTATGCAAATTGCATTAGAAATAAGAAGCTGTGTGATAGTTGAAGGCATGTTGAATTGAATACATTTAATTAGAAATTAATGTGTTGTGATCAACAATATAAAAAGAAAGATGTGGTACCCCAGTGTTGATGAAGACCTGGTATGAAAAAAAGTAATCCTGAAGACCTTTTGTGATGATTAAAAAAAACAAAAACAAAAACAAAACCAAAAAACAATTGCACTCATTCATCAATGAGAAAGGCTTGGGAAATATAAAAAGCATTGCATTATTGATCTGCAGCATTATTAAGTATGTTTAGCAGCTGTAGCAGCAGGTTTTATTGTCAGATAATCTCAACATAGAAGAATGATAGGAAAACTATTTGGGATTTTTCCTCTTAACCTGGAAGCTTCAGTACATCTTCTAGTATCTGGAAAAAGATAATACTATTTTAGTCTGTGAGCTTCAGATCAGGAGAGGCTTTCAGTTTCTTCAAAAGATGGGTATTATTGCTTTTCTATTCTATGGTTAGAGTAGATAAAAGGAAATTTGAAGGTCCACCCCTAGAAAGTATTATATGAGTAGAAATGCCAGAAAAAAATAATTTCCCTTGTCACTGAAATTTGAGTGTGCTGTATTGTGAAGAGCAGACTATGAAGAGCAGACTAATTTATTAACCACATAATATATAAAATTAAGGTTGACCTATCCGAAGTTTGGATTCAGATTTGGGAAGACTTCGGCCTTTTTTAGCAAGAAGAAGTTAAAGCAGACATTATTACTTGCTTCAAGATAAAAATGAACAATTTTGGATTGAAGATTTTTCATCAATTTTTGATTGTGATATTCTGGTGAAATCATTATTTTCTTGATGTGATTTGTTTAAGCATTTTAACCGTATTTGTAAAAGATTTTAAAAGATTTGCAAAAATTTGATACTGAATTTCCAAACTGGTCTAGGTTATTACTATATATTGCATTATAAATGACAACTATTTAAAAAGTGGCATTCAATTAGAAACTTGCATGAAACTGGAGCTAAAGTAATATTACTTTAAAAACCTTCAGGAACAAGGAGTTTTCACTAGAAAATGTTACTTCATTGCACTACAAGGGATTTGTATCTATTTCAACAAAGTTTCTTTTGAAGGTGTTACATTATGGGTCTCTGATAGAATTTCTGGTGAGAGCTAGGGAAGAGACCTGTACTAAAATAGGAAGTGACTTTCCTCATGTAGTTGAGTCCATGGCTGACTACAGATGGATCTTGATTTGGGTCTTCCTAGACCAAATGCAAGTAATTGAATTAACCACTGAACCGGGTTACTATTTAACCCCTGCTCTGATCGTTAAAAATTCAAGTTAATGGTTTCTTTGCTTTACATCATGAAAATCCTAATGTGTTATGTAAAATTAAGTTTCTGTTTAACTAAAAGGAGAGCCTCTGTCAATCACTCTGAGTGCCTTCTATGCAGCCTGGTCAAGTTTCTTTCTAATACCTGATTAACATTCAAAAGCTATTATAAGTTTGGTCTTGGTGTGATTCTGGATGGGCTGATTTTTAAAAGAAAGCAATTTTAGGTGAATTTTGGCTTTGATATTTTTTCACCCAAAGTGATTTGTAGTGTGTGCATGGTTGACAAAGCCTGACAAGTGAAAATATAGACAAACTGCATATAATACCATATTTAAATTTCTGGTTGGGCCAACTTATTACCATTTGACTACTTTGTGGTAGAAATCTTAGTAAGAAATCTTACACCATGGAAAGACTAACTCAAATATGCCATGGAATATTTTCATGTGTTTCTTGATTTCAAAGAGGTTGTTTATGGCCTCTTATTCTCATGGAGAGCAGAAGGATTACGCTGGTAAGAGCATAGTGTAGGTTCTACAAGGACCTTTAACACATGCAGCATGGAAAGAGTCCTTGTGTTTAAGGGCTATTAAAAATAGAAATTGATCAAATATTAAACAAGAAAAAAAGACAAGTTATGACTATGGCAGACTTCTGAAAGAGCACTTGTGATTTGGTAAACAGTCTGATTGTACTTAACTACCTGTCTTCTCAGGTGGTCAGCATGGAGACCACATGAAACAATTTGGGGGGTGAACAAGGTTGGGGTTTTTTTATAGTGGGGATCAGTTAGACACTTAATATATTGCATTAGGGTAGAATCGTATTTTTTCCATAAGGTTAATGAATGAATACCTTTATAGAACTGGTTGCGGGTTTGGGGTTTTTTTGTGTGTGTGTGTTTGTTTGTTTCTTTGTTTCCCAATGGAAGACAATGCTTTCCTCTTCATACTGGATTTTTTCCCAAGTCTTCTGGTAAGTTGGCTCCACAATATAAAAATTTTAGTTATTCTTTCAGGCTTGAAATTTTCTGGATGTTTTCTTCTGTTTGGCATGGCTCCTTCAGAATAAAATTGACAGAGCATGGGAATCATCCATTACTCGTATGAAGAAAGAGTCAAAGTTGTACTCCAGATAGAACCGTCTTCTAATTTCAGACTTAATTACTCTCCTACAGCATCTCCTTTATTCAGGTAATCAGATGAAAAAAGAGTAGGAAATCTCTTAGTTGGATGATCTTAAAGGTCTTTTCCAACCTAAATGATTCTATTAAATGAGTGGGAAAGTCTCTTGAAGGAAAGTCTATTCCCAGTCAAAATTGCCTGTTTTGCCTTTGCCCTATCCTGATCTCTAGGGCTTGATTGTCTGCTTTCACAAAAATGGGTCAGGTTTTGTGTAACTCCAAGAATCTTAACTAGAAGAAGGCTGATTTCTCTCACCACTCTCAGGACTTGTTATTTCTAGTGGCTGTGTACTATTGTCTGTCATGTATTTTGAGGAGTGTGGTAGCTTCCCAGAATTGTAGCTTCTCTTGTCTCTTGACCTGTGTATGCATACTGCCTTTTCCTACATGTCCACAGAGAGACAAGTTCCTTTCCAGTAAGACAGTGTCATTTAAATGCAGAATCATTATAATCAGGCCAAGGCCAAAATTAAAACTTTTGTTATCTAATTAACAGAGGAAAATTTTGAATAGCTTTTCCCTGGATCTGATACAAGACTTAACTAGAGTTCTGGTAACAAGAGCAGTCTGATCCTTATATCAAACTAATAATTGTATCAGAAGCATTAAGGTCAACTTTTAAGACTTTAAAGCAACATTTAGAGTAAAGCTTTTATGCTGTGTGTACTCTGCATGTGATCCCGAAGTGTCATATGTGTCAGGAAAAACACAAAGTATGGATTCATTAGTGCACATATTTCTTTGCCAGCAGGATTAAGAAATGGCTTTTCTGGACCAGAGGTGCAGAAGTCTCCTACAACAAATTATTGTTCCTTACTTTTTCAGTGGTTAAACCAGCATTCTTTGCCTTCCTTTCCGTTTTGAAGATTGCAGCATGACTGCTGGGTGCATTTAGAGCAATAAACCCAAACTGACTGTAAAATAAATGGTGACCTAGCTATTTACCATGGGGCAGCTTATGTGTGTCTATTCCCTGTAGCCTCTAGCTAGCCTGATTAGCAAATTGAAATTCTCTTGTGAACCTTTCAGCTTCACCTTAATAGGTCTAAGAAATATGTGCAATAGTATCATTAGGGAAAATAGTGAAATAGGGGAAAAAAAATTAGTGAGGGATTTTTTGGTATGATTTGAAAACACATTGTAGTACCCCAATCTCAAGGCACAGCAGTTCAAGGGATATTGCCACTAAAAATTTAGTTTAAAAAAGAAATAAAATTAATTCTATTTTAAGATTCCCAAAGCAACAACTAAAAGCTCCATAAGTTTCTGTAAACCTAATTTTTCCAGTCAGATCTATGTTATTCTAATTATGAGTAACCATTTCTCTTTCCTCAGAACTTAAAATTAAGTAAATAAATAAAGGAGACAACCCTAACATTACTGCTTAACTTGAGAAGAACATTTCTGTGAAAGAAAGCACCATGGGCAGTGATAGTTTTCCTGACTTTCCAACTTAAATTGTTATAGTTCAGTATTATTAATAAAATGTGTATAACTAAGCACTGATTTGTTAATTAGCCAAATTATTTTTAACTAGAAAACTCTTTTTTAACTGCAACCTGGACTCTATATGTGAAAATGAATATCACTGGAAAAAAAACCAAATGTCCAAAACCATACATTGTATTGAGCAAAGGGAGAAAATAACTTTCTTTTCCTGCTACAGAGAATTTAATGAAGAGAATAAATACAATTCTAGCTGAAGAAAGGCAGAGACTGTTTTGGGTGATAGTATTCATATTGAGTGAGATGAGCTGATGATATATTAGTTTTTTGCTGTAAGAGAAAGGAGAGGTAATACAGAAGATTTTAATTAGTTGAATATGAGTAATATAGGTAAGAGACATAAATGCATAAGTAGAAGTTCAAGATCAAAGTAGTGATGAGAGATCAATGATCATGTATCAATCAGCTTGTTTGTTTTGCTTATAAACATTCATCCAAAGGTGATAGTACAAGTAGCTGTGAAGAAAATGAGATTTTTCCCTGTAACTTTTCCAGGGAAATAAGAGCCAGTGGGTAGAAATGGTCAGAGGCTAGCAGGTGACAAAAGGTTGATTCAAAGTAGTTTGCATAAACCAGTCTATGAATAGACTGGGAGGGAAATATCAGCACATTAGTGACAGCAAATAAAATAATGTAAAAAGAAGAAAGAATCAAAAAAGTTTGTCTGCAAGAGATCTTTATTTTTGGAAAAAACAATTAATACCTCTAGAAGTAATAAGATGAAGGAAGAAAATTTTTTCATAAGAAGACCAATGGAGAAGGTAATCCTAAATTTCACTGGTGTTTACAAAAAAAAATAAGTCAAATCCTTTTCCAGTAGAGTCTTTTTAATGTATTCCTCACACAAAAACTAAGCTAAGGTACATCTTAGAACAGCTTTATCAAAGTTTGCTATCATGTTCTATCTCAATTTAAAAATCTTAAATGCTACAATTTGAATAAATTTTTAGTGCAGTCATTGGAATAATAAGTAATTACAAAGTGTCAATTTTATGTTTATTAGTAGAATTCTTGTGTTTGCTCTCAAACAAATTCATTGTGTATGACCCAAACAGAAGTCTGTGCAATATCACGATGGGGGATAGGCATTTGGGCAGGATTTATTTTATGTTTTGAAGAAAAGCAGAACGTTGATTTATAATACTTCTAAGGAAGGGGGGGAAAAAGGCTGTGAAAATTAACTTCAAACTAAGGGCAAAATAAAAATCAAGACAGAGGGTCTTACTTATTCTCTGAACTAGAATTTAGAAAGTAATTACATACAGAGCAGCAATGTTTATGGTGCAGTAAATACAAAATTTAGACCAGTAGCTAAATCAGTACATGAAGCCTTTATAAAGGTCTATTATCACCCAAGTCCTACATTAAGGAAGAAAGTGATTAATAATTCTGCCTAGGGCATGTTTGACACAAACCCTATACAGTTTATTTTAAAAGCTGTCTTTGATTACTAAATAGTTTTGCTTAGAAACTGCACCTTTACCCTTAAAGTGCAAAGGCAAGCTTTTAACACAATGATAAATATTCTCCTGTACTTTGTACAGTCCTTCAGATAAGAAAAAAAGTAAAGGTTTTAGCTTTTAGAAGAGGTTGCATTACCAGAACTTTGTGTAATTCACATTTGCAAATCCACAGGATTTTTACTGTTAAATTAAGCCCAACAGCCGGTTTAAAACATCGGGGAGTGGTAGAGCTGGAGTGGTGTAGCAGATACTGTAACTGCAATACAGGTGGTGCAAGCCACCCCTTAAGGGAGACACACAGCAGGGAGGACCACTAGCAGCACAAAGCTGTCAGGGAGGTCTCATAGAAAACAAGCAAGTCTGGAAATACTAGTGCTATTTGGACAAGAAATAGATGACAAGCTATATGAGTATCTGCAAGAGATAGGTGTATAATTTGTCACTATGTGTGTGGTATATACAGTTATATTTCGAATAAGGAGATTGTGATCCCTTAGTTCTCTCATAACTTGAGCCCTGAAATTCTGAAGCATCATGTGCCCTTGCCTCTTACTTAAAACATATAAACCCTTTTGACAAAGTTCATCTTGCTGGCGTTATGCATTCTTAAACTTTTCTGTGTTGCATATGAAAAGCTGAAACTTTTGTGTGGCTGTCAGGGAGCAGAAGAGCCTGTGTTTACAGTGCAAAATGTAATCTGACCTATAGCACCTTCCAAAAAGCAAATGCTGAGTGTCAAGCCCACAGACATCCAGTGCAGAACATATCCTGATAGTATTAGCTACTAAAGATGCATAAGAAATTCCTTGCCTCAGCACATCCTCTCCAGTGCTATGGGTCTTCTCTGGGAGGGACTTTTAGGTGGGCAGAAGAGGAGGAGAGGGCTGCTGGGCCTGCAGCTGTCATAGCAACTACTCCAGAATTTTTAGGGCAGCCCTTAAGAATACAGGAAAAAAACGTTTGATCACCAAGGGATTTGGCAGACTAGGCCACTTGTTGTGCACTAAAATTAAGATTTATTTTGTGTTTTGCAAAAACAGTAGTTTTTAATCATGCATCATTCACTGCAGAACAAACATGTTTTTAAGCACAGAAAGCAATTGAAGGCCTGGAGATAACCTGAAGTTTAAAAATATCCAATTTTTAATATGTTTTTCAAGGAAACGTACCTTTCCTTAAGTCATTGTTTAAGTGATTTATTTAGTCTTCATGTAGACTAAAAATTTAGACAGTGTCTAATCTGTCTGCTTATAGAAAAAGTTGTCATTTATTTACTGCCT
The DNA here is from genome assembly GCF_015227805.2 of Hirundo rustica. NCBI lineage: Eukaryota > Metazoa > Chordata > Aves > Passeriformes > Hirundinidae > Hirundo > Hirundo rustica. The sequence continues at coordinate 101,490,444 of NC_053450.1, forward strand.
GATAGAGAGAGCTGCCCTACAGGTTCTTGTGTTGCTTGAGGGAGGGGACAGCAGTTTATGTTACTTCACTCTTTATAATCCTTGCCTGTGTGTTTGCAAAGCTGTTTTAAATTCACTGCTAAGAATATGCCTAGCCATGTGAGTGACTATGTTGATGTTTACTGCAGTGCAGGTCTCAGTAATACCTTGCAGCAATGAATTCCACAGGTTTTCCACCACCTACCATTTGGAAAAATATAATTTATTGTTATTAGATTTATGACTTTTTCTCATTTCAGTGGAGACACCTTTTCTCCTCAGATGAGTTAGGGTGAATAATTCCTGATCTACATTTTCTCTCTGCTGTTTATTTTCTTGTATCCTTTGATCATGCTCATTCTTAGTCACACTTTTCTGTAAGCACACTCAGTCCTTTCAATCAGTTTATCATTCTTAGTGCACCTTTTTCTGATGTATCTTTCTTAGATGGGCTAACCAGAAATGAACAAAGTACTCCAGATGAGGCCGAATTATTGATATATATGACAAATAAAACCTTCGCTCTGTTGAAGTTGCTGTGAATTCACTGTCACCTAAGGGCTGAGGTTTCTCCCAGTGCTCTCGCATTTCCCACATTATTCGTCCTCCCATTTTTCATATATTCAACTACAGAATTTGGCAACTTAGACTTAATCTAGAATCCTACAGATTACATTAAATCCATTAAATTGCTGTTAGTCCTCAGATCAGGAGTTTTTCCTCTGTGGACATGATTAGTTCTGTCCCCAAACTACTTTGATGAAAAGGGTCAAATTTTGTCCTGATTCGCATTTGTTATGGATGTTAATAACAAATCTTGATGTTAATTTTGAATAGCTGAAACTGAGAGAAGCACCACAGACTGAAACAATGCTATTTGTGTTCATGATGACCTTTAGCTGCAAAACCTGCTAAAATACATTATTTAGTATATGAAAGCAAACAATTTTTTTGCTTCAGTAAATGACTGTCCATAGTGCACTATGAGTATGAAGCAAAACAAGTCAGAATGTTTTACAGTGTCTGCAAAAGGAATCTGTTGTTGTTTTTTGTTTCCTCTCCAGAAACATCTAAGAAATGTTCAGATTGTTGCTGCCTAATAAATTCCTTAAATGAAATGTAAATAAATTGCCAGCAATTTAGCCTGACAATAGCATGGATTGACCAAATTGATTAAATTGATTATGTTTCATATATTTACAATATGTAGACACAAGCCTAATTCATTTTTTGAAGTGTTCAAGGTAGGTATCATTGGTTTAAAAAAAAGGCAAAACAAAACAATGGAGTAATGTTTGTGGTTGCTATCTGCAATAATCTAATGTTGACAGAGAGCAGTATTTTATTTAGTAATTAACAGTGTAAAGGGAAGAGAAGCTGTCATGTTGGTTCTTAAGCTGGGGAATGTGATGAAAGATGATATCTGCGATCTCATCCTTTCCACTTGTTTAGGATTGTCAGAATGAGAAATGTCAGCATTATGAAAGCTCAGCTCTGCTCTTGATATGATAAAACCCTTCAAAAGCCAGTCTTTCTTTCCTTTCCCTCTCCCCCTCCTTTCTCCCTTTCCTGCTTGCACTTGCTGCTTTTTTTTTTTTTTTTTTAAATTTATCCTGTTTTGTTAGATGGCAGAAATATAATTCTTTTCTTTCTTCCTATTATAAGCCACCATTTTTGTTTTATTATATGTTTCACAACCCCTAATGCCCCACTGAAAATTACCTTGTTAAATGACAGTGTTTCAAAGCCATGAATCCTTTCCACCATTCCCTCAGAGGTTTGAAACAGTCAACAGACTGTAAAGAATAAATAATAAAAAAGTATTGATTATTTTGATGACTGTGAGATTCAATTAAGTATTAATTTTGCCCTCCAGTGGACCTATCAAGGTATTCAAAAGGGAGAATTCGGCTCAACTAAATGCGTGCTGAGTGCTTCAGCCTTAAATAGGGAGAAAATGTGTTTACCTACAGTATTTGAAGAGGAGTGCATTGATGCACAGAGTCCAATATTTAAGTGCTGTGCAAATTAAGCCCTGGTGACAGTGACATTGTTTTCAGCAATATGAGTATTGACTAAAGAAGTGCATTTGATGACAGCTTAAACTATTTGTATTGATTAACATTTTCATAGATTATCATGTGTCATATCAAATTCACTTTTCAGACATGAATACATTAAAAAAACCCACAGGCAAACATCAACCAATGTGAGGATGGGACAGAGGGAACATGCTAGCCAACCTACTTGCTCGCTGGTCACCTGTTCTCTGCATAAGAACCATTTAGGCATGAACTTTGCAATAAATAGCTGCTAGAGAGAGCAACAAGGTCACTCGTTCTCTTTTCTTTTTTTTTTAAAGGGTTTTTTTTTTTTTTTTAAACTCTGTTTTCTGTGCTGTCATGATATTATGCTTATTATTTTGCAAACGGAATAACTGAGTGTGCTTGGAAATAAAGCCTGAGCCCTAAACATCCTCAATGACCAGAAGATAAAACAGATTCTGATCATCAAGGAAAAATTTAGATGTGTGTATATATATATATATATATATGTGTGTGTGTGTAATGTTTTCTGGGGGATATAATGTTGCAAACACAAGAATAACTGCAAACTGTATGTGTAAGTATCCTCCCTAATTTTATCTTTTAGAAAATGGTTTCTGTGGTTTTTATTTTTAAAAGAAAAATGTGTATTTGTGTCCTTATGGACTTCTGGAGCATAGTATCCCAATGATAAGAACAGTTAGAAGAAAATTGTATTTCTGTTAAAAGTACGTAATGAAATGGCTATTTGATACTGTGTGTTTTCATAGAAATGCTGGATGCTAGAAACTGTGTATTTGATTTTGTTAATGTTATACAGCTGAGGATGCCTCTTTAAATCACTATGGAGAACTCACAGGGGGCTCCTCTTCTGTGGTATCGGAGCATATAGGAATTCCTTCTCTTACTATGCTAAGGACAGGGGGAGTTGTAAAAACATACATACAGTAAAAGCACATCCCACAATTAAAGCTGTGTTGGTTATGTTGCTTTCATAGAAGTTTTTCTCCAAAGCATCCTGAATCTTTCACATGCTAGTTGAGCTTTAATAGGGTGGGGAGTAATGGAAAACTCATTGGATCTGTAATAGCTCTTCACTTGACTGCAGCCAGCAATAACAGCAGGAGCAGCCAGAGATAAGAGAGAGAGTCTGTGTGTGTGTGTGTGTGTGTGTGTGAAAGAGAGAGAGAGAGAGAGAGAGAGAGAGAGAGAGAGAGAGAGAGAGAGAGAGAGAGAGAGAGAGAGAGTGGAAGAGAGAGTATACGCACACCAAAGCTGCCACTTTTTCCCCCCCCCCTCACTCTTTCTTCCCCCCCCAACCTAGGATCCAATGATAGCTGGACAAGTCAGTAAGCCCTTGCTGTCACTACGGAGTGAAATGAATGCAGAGTTGAGAGGTGAGGACAAGGCAGCTACTTCAGACAACGAGCTGAATGAGCCCCTGCTTGCGCCTGTGGAATCAAATGACAGCGAGGACACTCCCAGCAAGCTCTTCGGTAAGTCTGTCTAGGTATTTCATTTCACTGCTACCATGTTGTCCGGAAGAGCAATCTCCCCGGGTTTTTTTTTTTGTTTTGTTTGTTTTTGGTTTTTGTTTGTTTGGTTTTTTTGTTGTTGTTGTTTTGGGTTTTTTGGTGGTTTTTGTTTTGTTTTTGTTGTTGTTGTTTTTGTTGTTGTTTTTGTTTGGTTTTTTGTTTTGTTTTTAATTGTTGATTTTTGTTCCCACTCAATTTTCTTGTAAGTAGGAAAGAGTAGCTTGGAGCATGCAGGCACACAGTCCTCTGCTCCTATTGCAACTGGTTACCAGAATGACAGCATCAGTCTTGAAAACTTTTGTTAACAATGGACATATTTAGTGCAAGTTGCAGAAGTTTTATGATTTTTTTAGAGCCATGGACTCTAATGTAAAGTAATACGTGTGTGTGTGCATGTGTATATCATTTTCTTCAAGTACTTGAACAATTATTGTGGTAGGTGCTGGTGTGTGGCACATGCTACCAGCTTTTTCTGAGGCTTGATTAAACTGAAAGGTTCTAATTTTTTAATGGTAAAAATAAATCTGGCTGAAGAGAACTGAAAGATACTTGTAGAAAACACTTCATACTGAGGAAACAAAGCCTAGCGAGGGTATTGCACGTGGAGCTGATGTTTTTGGAATTTAAATTAGAAATGAAATATTTCTCCTCAATCCTGTGGAAAGAGAAATTACCTTTTGAATTTTTATTCATTTTGGAATAATCTAAATTGTGCCAGATAAGTGTAATATTTCACAATCAAAACAAAAGCAGTGAGAGTGGCGCTCAAACAGAGACATCTGTCATTCAAATGGATGACACCCTGTAAGCCAACTCAAGCAACTCTGATCTCTAATCAGAAAAGGGAGCAGAGCTGTTGAGGCGCGTGCTTGAGTGATGGATGTTGATAGGTGTCTGAACTGTAGCAGCGCTGTATGGTACATTGTGACATTTCAGGTTTAGAGGAACTGCACCTCTGAAGAAGTCCCTTTTAATTATTTCTGTTTGTGAACTGAGACAAACTTTAATAAAAATGGAGCATTTACTTATTTTTTATTATTCTATAGGTGGAAGTCAAAAGGAAAAAGATCTTGTTTAAAGGGAATTAAGCTTTTAGGGAGAGAGGGTGAGAGCTGATTCTCTAAGATTCAACTTTTGATTTCATAATCTGTAAGGATATTTGTAGCAGTGTTCAGATTTCAGTATTCCACCTACAATAAGAGCTACAAGATTTTTTTAAAAACAAAAGAACATGTGCAATTTTATATTATAATATTCTTTACATATTACTGAAATATACAGCACAGAATGTTTTACTAAATAACTTCACTACAGATGCAGGAAAAATAATAATTAAACTCCCACCCTAAAATTTAATTTCTGGATTGCAGTAATGACTGTCACTGAATATAATATCCATTTTTCAGCCCCCTCTTAGTAATCTTTTTTTCCATGGAAAGCATAATTTCCATTAGCAGTTTGAACATTAAAAAATCATATGATGATTATTTTAGCCCATTTCATCCAGGAAAGAATTATAATGTCTAAAATCCAAAGGACTACCAGTCATCTAGAGTAATATAAATATCTTCAGCTGTGTTTATATGTTTTATTTGCTCAAATGTTTAGGGTCCATCTATTAAATACAGCAAGACATATACAAAGCAAAAAATTAGTTTTTAATTTGAGGATAGTGAACTGTCTGTTTGTTTTTAGATCAGGTAAGTCTAATAAAAGGCAGGATAATTTTTGATCCCTTGTAATTTAGATGTTCTACAGTGGTGGTGAAATATACACAGACACTTTCATCAGAGTTGTTGTGTGTGATATAAAAATGATGTGTAACCGTATCTTGTCTCCTTCTGGGCTGAAAATATAATTTATTTCACTAAAAGCACTAATGAAAAAGCTAAAAATTCACATATTATGCTTTTTCTATTGGTGAGCGTAAGATGTTTGCTAGTCTGATCCTTATACTGCTAAAAAGATGTTCCCAAGTAAACAAAAGTAGGTGAAATAGTCCAACTGCCTCAGTATGAACTCATGTACCATTTATTGTGGTTTTGTTACAATTATGACTGATGTTACAGATCTATTAGCAACAGCTCTTGTCAATTAATTTTAGTAACTTTTATAATAAAAAAATAAAGGATAGTGGGGCAATTTTGATACATTTGAGGACCAAATTGAGCATAAGTAAAATAAAGATGATTAGATGTTATATTACAGATGCATCCCTTAAGATAGATTTGCAGTAAACACTAAAAATTATTAAGTGTAGCTGTGTTTAAAGCTCAGATACATAAATATAGAACATCACCACCCTATAGTTTTTGTTTCTCTCTGTTTAATATTATTAATAGCATGTTAGGAATGCCTACTTTGTACTTTTCTTTCCAATGTCTGAAGTTAAATTATTGTGAACATATTGACAGGTGTTGGCATGGAGAATCACAACTTTCTCCTTCAACCTTCTTTCATGTAATCTCAGATAATAAATACTTTTTAAAAATATAACACTTAATACATGCTGTGTGAAAATTTTCTCCAAGTTTCTTAAGCAGGTGAAGGAAGAGCATTTTAGAAAGTCAAGAGGAGACAGGTCCCTATAGAACGAAGTTTTTCTACACTGCTGCTTTTCATTTTTTTTAAGGGTTTCTGAAAACCATGTACTGGTTTGGTTGGAATGAATAACCAACATTTGTGTGTCTTGTTGATGTTAGCAATATTTCATGAGTCTTATTTTCATATAGATGAATAGAGTTGAATGACAAGATGCAAAGAGCTTTCTTTTCTTTTACCGGACACATTCTGCTTAGCTTCTTTTGATGGATGAGTTTATTTCTGCAAAGGCCTGCCTTTCTCACCTGTACCATTTCCTAAAATTCACCAACTTATTCTCAAATTTCATTGCTTGGGCATTTCACTGCATGCCATAGAAACAGTGGGTATTTATTTTTTGTTGCTTGTCAGAATAGTACCTCTTCAGTCCGCACCGCCAGTGAAGAAAGGGCAGGAGCACACTTAATTATACTTATTTTTTAAGAGATGCACTAAATTTTTGCTTTTCTTAGGGGTGCTTTACTATCAGTGACAAAACAGATGAATGCTGGAGCATTATAAGTATCAGAAATACCAGAATTAAGTATAAATTCCCGATGATCTGAAATATCTCCCACCTGAAACTGGTGTACAGGTGTCTGGGAAGATGCACTTTGTCATTGTGGTGCAGCTGTTCCCTGTGAGTGATGACAAGAGCAGCTGTGATTAGAGGGGTTGCACCTTATTGTTGTTTGCTGGCTTGTTTTCTCCTGGTGGTGGTGATTTTTTTTTTAATTTTTTTTTTTTATTTGTTTCTTTTTGAAACAAAATGCTATCCCATGGTCCAGGAGTCTGTAATCCTCTACTTGTGCTTTTATACCAGTGGACTCTTTTGAATTTGCCTACCTGCATGCAAAAGTTATATGAAACCAGAAAAGAGTAGAAAAAGTGGGCAAAAATAAAGTGCAAAATGTTGATAAAGGAATCTATCCTGGAACATGATACCTCAAAAATAGAGTTTTAAAATGTGTAGCACAGATACAGTGGTTTTGTTACAGTAATCCCAGTTTTGCTGTACAGTATCAGGTGAAGTTGCTTTGTAAGAGATCTTGTGGTGAGTTATTTACTTATAAAAATATTTATGAAGTAATATCTCCTATTTTATCCATAAAATGTAATTAAGTAACACAGAAACTGCGTATGGCTCTTGACTTTTCTGGCGGTGTCATTTTCAGTTCAACTTGTTTTACTCTGCAATATCCTTCAAAATACTAACCCAGGCCAAATGCCACCGGTCTTACTAGAGAAAGCTTTTGTTAATGTTAAGCAGTAGTTTCACTTGAATAAACATATTGGGACTTGATCCTACCTTAACTAATCCTAGCTGTCATTTTTTTACTATATTTTCAAAGAATTCTGGTATAAATTATGTAGTATTGCTCTTAAAAAAAACCAAAACAAACAAACAAAAAAACCCCACCAAAACTTAGAAGAAAAAAAAAAGCACCTGTCGTGTTTAGCTGTGTAATAAACTGTTGAGATTCAAAAGTTGGTATAGACACCAAGGGTATGTCATACATAAAATTCTCAGTATGGCAAATATCCCAGGAATGAAGTGGCTGATCCAGGCATCAAAACCCCCTGTGGACTGAGGCTAACTTTCCTGGTGTTAGAGGCAGTCCTTAATTAATGTTTAATTGAAGGCAATTTGTGACATAATTATATGATGGGGGGAGGGGGGAGAAGCTGGGAGTGCATGCACTTGCATATTAAGGTAATTTTACTGTGTGATAAAAAGTTATTCTTCGAGATTCAGCCTGTAGTTCTATGAATCAAAAATTAAATAAAGCTGTAAGGCTGTAGGAAGGGCAATACCAAGCCTCTAATTCTGGAGTAGAAGTGTTTCCTATTTAATTACTGTAGGATAGGAAAAAAAAAAAAAAAAAAAAAATTACTGTTAACCTTTTTTTTTTTTTTTTCTTTTTTTATTTTTTTTTTTTTCTTTTTTTTTTCTTTTTTTTTTTTTTCCCCGGGCAGTTTTGTTCTAGTGAAATTAAATCTTAAGTTTCTTGTGCTGGATCTGATGGCTGTGATTTTCTTTGGTTCATTAGTGGGCTTTTGATCTTTTCATAATGCTGTGTATGCTTGAAATATGGAGTGGGGACATGGGAGTTAAATGAATCTGCACACATTTAAATAAACATGTTTTTATTTTCAAACCTCTGCATTGGTTTTGGGATTTAATTTTCCTTTCCCATATTGTTACCCATGTTTCAGAACTGTGTGCATCCTTCTATATAACCATACATGTATATACTGCAGAGAAACAAGGTAGAAGTTCTTTCTGGTTGATAATGTTTTGCTAGCAGGTCCCTTGTATTAATCTTTAAAGAAATATATGTTATATGTATATATATTTTAAATTGGAGTTGCCTTGATTAGAATTTATGGCACTGGAATAATTTCAGTTACAAAGGATAAAGGACTAAATTGTCTTTTACCTCTTGAGACAGTTGTCTCTGCAGGTCAGAGTAGAGATCATTGTCAGGTTGGTGTGAAGAAGCTCACGTTATCAAGCTCAAGAGTGTATCTAGCCTGTGGGGGCCTTCAGACTATGAGATTGCCTTTCATCAGTGTATTTAAAGGTGATTCTCAGTGGTTTGGTTATATCCTGAAATTTTAAAGGCCTATAAGAGCTCTGCCCATCAGGAACCCTTAGCTAAGGTTTGGTAATTTCAGTAGAAGAAAGCAATGTATATTTGTTGCTCTTGACACATTTTAAAGCTCTAGTGAATACTTCTGTTCTGATAGGAAGGTTCATGGCCCAAATGGTCTTTCGATTGAAATCAGAGCCTTCTTTTAGATGCTGCAGACATAACATCTGCAATGTTTGATCTGCATATAAAGATTTTTGTCTCTTCGCATAACTTTATTCAGTAATGTCCACATTGTGAATGCTTTGTTCTAAGACACTATCAGTTATCCATAGGACTGACCCTGCTAGTGTTTGAATGTGTGATACTTTCCTTAAAGTATGTAATCTGTGAATTAGGAACCCTATTTAATTACAAAGACTGTGTCAATGAGAAACATTAATGGCTGGTATGTTTACAGTACTGAGTCATCATACAGGCTTGTAAATCCATTTTCAAAAATGTAGTGAATGTCTTGCTCAAATAATGAGTAAGTTCTTAAAGAACCCAGAGATCTGATTGATTGTTATTTCTGAAGGATATATTTGACATGAGCATTTTTAATCAGGTACTTGCAAACAGGGATTTGAATCACTCTGAATAATGCTGTTGTCTGATTTCTTGGCAGAATTCTTACTCTGTCAGTGGAGCATGTACTTGTGAATGGGGAGTAAATGCCCATTAAAACATAAACAGATGACTATTTAAACACAAAGCATGATGCAATGATAAGATAGAAAATCCATCCTCATCTCACCTTTCTTGCTGTACTTAGGTATTGCAGGTAGCTCAGGCTGTTGTGGTACTGGTGCTAGGACATATATTCTAGCTCTGAGGAGACCAGAGTTTTAGTCCCTTAACCTTTGATGAAAGCAATATTGAGCTGATGAAGGGCAGGTGTTGCAGCCACACTAACAAATCCCCCTGCTTGTATGGAAATAAGGATGACTCTTGTAACTGTCCCTGAATTGTGAAAAAGACCGACCATTTAAAAAACAAAGAAAAGTTGGTTTGAGTATAAGGTAATCGTGGGTTTTTTAAGTGTATTCTATGTGTTTCTTAAATGAGGCTTGAAGTTTGATTCTCTGTATTTATACACAGAACAACTAACTGTAGAGAAGGAAGGAAAAAAAGAATTAAATCCTAGTATGTAATTGGTATGACTGAATGACAAATGGTTCATTTTTAATTAATCTTTTTCTCTCTGTCTTTAAAGCCATAAAAATAGCAACAAACTTGTTTAAAAGCAGCATAAATGGCTGGCTGTTTCAAAGGGGTCTTGCTGGCTACTAGACAGTAAACAGGTAATTTGTGAAAGAACTATTACATTCTTTGATTGATATCCTTGCCACTTTGTGTTTTGAGATTAATAATAGATCAGACACTAGCATATTTGAAAGGAAGCAAATGTAAAAAGAAAATGAAGGATAATGGTACGTTTCTCTTGGACTTCGCATGATTTATCAAGTTCTCCATAAGAATGTGTAGTTAAGGCAGATGGAGGCAAAGTTAGATTTGCCCAAATGTACACATGGCTCCACTTAACACCTGTTTTGATTTCCTTATGCTAAACAAAGAGGTGGCAAGTGCTTATTCCAAACTGGCACCCTGTCGGGGGCAATCTGTATAAAGTTTCCTGCCGTCAGGTTAATAAATTTTTTTAAAATATCCAAAGGCAGAGGTAGCTGTAGGAAGCTCATAGTAACAGTTGCCATTCTCCTGTGGATCATTTTTCTCTTTAATATCCTGTGTAACACTTGGTTTTCCTTGTGTTGTCTTCCTAGGTTTTTTCCTTCTGTAATTTGTAGGTTTTTCTTTGTTTTATTTCTTTTTCCTTGTGAAAATGTTACTTCTGTTGGATCCAGCAGCTGTGGCCCCTTTTTTAAGGGAGAGATGGTCAAAGGATGGAAACATCAGCTTTATGGGGTTTTATACTTTGCTTAAATTGCATATTTAATATATCAAGGTTTCTTCCACAAATGGTTTATTTTCTGACTTTGTACATTACTACCACTAGTACTAGTGCTAGTGCACTACCACTCGACATTAGCGCTAACAAAGTAACTGTATTTTGCGAGTTACAAAATTTCTGGCAAATTCAGGTAGCAGCTACATTCAAATGATGAAATGAGACAATTAATGCTAAACAGGGACAAAACCAGTATAAAATTAAATGTGTTATAATTTGCAGGTTTCCACAGGAGTATTATTTTTTCATGTAATGGCTTGGTGTTTTTATTCATAAAGTCTTGTTTTTCTCTTTTTCCACTATCTAAAAATCAAATCAATATCAGTATGAAACAAAGAAAGATTTGTATTGTGACATGTCCTGTTTTATGTTATGATACTGCTTTGAAGCTCTCAGAAGCCCTTTTACTTTGAAAGCAGAGGTAATCTAGAGAAGAATAATACCTTGTCCTATCTGGCTAAGTAGAATCTGCTGTTTTCAGAGAAACTAAAATTGGGTTTGTTCTCTAGATTTCAGGGATATCTATATCTACCCCTGCACTCTAAAGCATGTTTTTTAATACTAAAATACTGCTTGTCTATGCCTAAAAGAAATTAGGATTTCTTGTTTTATTTTAGAATATACAATAAGGATTATTAGGAAACTGTGAGTTTTGTTTTTCTTGTCCGATATCCTTTTTTTTTTTTTTTTTTTTCCCTGAAAGGTAAACCATCATTTTAATTTCTGAACAGTTTGAAGTAGTCTTAAAGAAATGTTACATTTCACAAAACAGACTAATCACACTACCTGAAAGTGATTACAAAAGTTAAATATGTATATATGTTTGTAATGTATATTAATTAACAGCCAATGTGACTGAAATATGATGTCCATTATTTTGATACAATAAAAAACCTCCGAGTCTTAAAACAATTTCATGTCACACTGAAGATTTGAATGTTAGACAAATAAGTAATAAAGACTATTTTAATTAAAAACAGCATTTTCTACAACAATCTATCATTAGATTCCTTCTTTCAAAACTAGCATGTAGTTTATAGAATGGCAGTAACACTAACTTTTATACTATTGGCTTTTAGTAACATCTTTGTGCTTTTCAGTTTAGATGGTGGTCGTATGGTTTGGTGACCATTAGACCAAATAATTTACATTTTCTTGCTCAGTCTCCTGTCTGATGTAGTCGCACATTTTAAAATCTTGGGTTTAAGTTGCTGAATAAAAAATTACTAGCAGTCAGTTGCCTTTCAGAAGACTAAAAAGGAATTCCTCTCCCAGAGCACATTGGACACACAGCCTAGCCTGTCACTCTCACAAAACACCAAGGCTTGTAAAGTAGAACATCGGTAAAAACAAAAGTCCATCTTTCCTGTCTTCCCTTCTTCCTTACAGCCAGGCTTGGAGCTGTTCCCCTCTCTTCTGCTCCTTGGTGCGTGCACACAGCAGGAAACACATACAGCTGTGTCATGGGCAGTTGCAAAATGCATTTTGCTTCCATCTGCCAAGGTCTTTAGGTTTCTGTGATTTGTTTGAAGCTTTATGCTTGGAGGAGTTTGTTCCTTGAAGAGGACAATCAAAAACTTGTGTTTAATCAAGAAGCCAGAGCTACTTTTCAGTTAACATATTTTAAGGCATATATGAATATATTGTACTATTAAGTACATGTAATTATTTCTTGAGATAGCACAGTATTTGCTGGAGAGGAAGAAAAATCATTTGATTTCTGTCTAATCTCTTGACCAAATAGCTAGGGGTAGTTTTTGTATTGTATTTTGCATACAATTAAGATTTATTCATATGGTGTAGAGATGTTATGTTTCCTCAGTGATCCGAATAAACACAAGGCCAGATTCTGACAGGTCTTGGGTGACTGTCCATCACAAACAGAAGACCATAGATTTCAACAGCCAATTTGGGGCCTCCACTTATCTCAGTCACTCCTATACAGGGGTTTCTTATGTTGTGGAGCTAAAATCAGCCAGGGGAACATACTGACAGGAAGGACAACTCTATAATTATGCTGCATTCATGTTTAACAGATGATGAACTATGGAACCAGTCCTGGGGTTACTTTAGGTTTCTGCTTTGCTGTGCAGGTGTATTCCATGAGTATTGCTAAGGTTCTGCAACTCTACCTCTGGTGTCATGGGGAGGTCAGTAGGTGTATAAGGAATGCAAGTAAAGCTTCCATTAAGGTGGGAAAAATTTAAGTGAGTGGATAATCATAATTAAAAAAATAGGGAACATAAATGGTAATTATTACTAAAACAAAAGCAACTAGAGAAATCAGCAGAGATTAAAGGGAGGGGAAGGAAATTAGGTAGGTATATTTGGACTCAACTGTGATTGTAAAGGTAAAGGTTTTATATTTCTCCTCCTTTCTCATATTTCTTGCCTGAAAGCATAAATATTTGGACTGCAAGTCACAAATATTTATGAAGGAAAAATGGAATTTAAAGCTAAAAGAAAATAGGAAATGAAAGCATAAAAAATATTTTTGCTACTAATTGAATATACTTTACTGTCATAAGCACAGTAAAATTCATGCTAATATTCAGCAAGAAAAGCATCTGCATCTCAAGTGGTTTTAGTTGATGTGATTTTTTCTCCCCGGTATGAAGAGAATGAAGGAAATCTTCCGTGGCTCTCTTGCTGGGATTTGATACATTATTTTCAGAGTCTTCTCATTTTAACTGTGTGGATATAGCACAGTGAACCTTCTCATAACAGTCACTGACAAGAAAAAAAATCTTTCAATCAGCGTGTCCGGCTTGCTCCCGTTCTCCCCATCCCCCACATTGCTTTTATGAAGCAATGAATAAAAGAGGGACCAGATGATGCAAAGGTTTACTCAGATGAGATGTGCTAGTCAGTGAGCAACTTTGGATTTGCAGGACTCCAGCTTGTGACTGTGGACTTCAGAAGGATTGAGTTTGGGGGTTAGGTCTTTCTCACATTGCCATTGTCTCATTTGCATAAAATGATGCTGGTGTATTTTGAATAGCACTTTACAAATTTCAGACTTGCATGTATCAGCAGACCCTGTCTGGTATAAAGGCTGGTGTGCTAGAATACAGGGTGCATTCCCCCAGCAATGGCAGTTGGGCTGTCTGGGGCTCTATTGGAAGGGAGATGAAGGAGAGTTTTACTTTACACTCTGTCTGAAAACTCAGGTGTGAAACATTCATCATGAGGAGAAAAATCAGACCCTTTCTTGCAAAAGGAAAAAAAAAAAAAAAATCTCTAGGCTCTGGTCAGGTTTTTCATTATGTAATTTTAATAAAACATTCTTCTGGTTTTGTGTTCTCTTTTCTGTGGGTTCATATAATAGCAGTGCTCCAAACCAGCTTGAAACATTTTAAAAAATGGGTTCCCTAAAAGACAGTGTATTGCTGACTGTTTTATTTTGTTTATATCTGATAGTTCTTATGGTATTCAGATGGTTGTAATAGACTAGCATCTTGTCATCTGTACTATATCAATATGTTTTTATAATGATACAATAACCTGAACTCTGTAACAGTTTATGATCCATTTGAGAATTCCTATGGATTCTCAGAGTGATGGAGGCCTGAAAAAAGAACTTGACTGCTTTCACAAAACTGGTGATATGACAGGAAAAACTAGTGTGCCTGTGATTTAGTTGCTAAGGAATCATATTGATCTGATTTGTCATTAAACTTTTAAGTTGGGGGGAAAAAAAAAAAGAAAAAAAAAAGAAAAAAGAAAAAAAAAAAACCACACCAGAAAAAGTCAAGCTGCTTGAAGGTGGAAAAACAGTGATGTGATTGTGAGGATCTGCAATACAGGTAAACTGTGCCATACTGCTGGTAATATTGATTTGTTATTATGAATAAATATGATTTTATGCATTACCCATGTACTTTATCTATAATGTTTCTTTTTTTAGAGCAGAAGAAAATTGTCTCTTGCTCTTTTTTTTCAATTGTCTATTTTTAGCCAATGATAAATAAAGAACTTTAACAGCAGTCTGATTACAGGAAAGACGGGACTTTAAAACAGAATAGTAGCAGTAATGAATAAACACGCAGAAAGCTACACATATGCAGACATTTTAACATTTGCAATGGTGCTAATTTCCTGGCTTTTTAAAATATGCTTCCACATGAGCTCTCAAAAGACATAAAAGCTTGGCATGTAAAGTAAATTGTTTGTCACTTGCTGATGACCTGCCATATTTATTGTCAGGAGAAATGGACATTAGTTGGAAAAGCAGTTGTTAAAGGCCAAACAATTTTTAAAGATGGCAAAGATGTGCAAGGGCTTTCCTTTTTCTAACAATGAGCCACCCCTTCAGACATCAAAAGACAAGATAATAAGACACTTCAAGCACAATTCAAGATTATATTCAACATCTAAAGGCTCATCTCCTGTCAGTTTGCATTTACTCTCTCAGGGATGTGATGCTTCTATCATCATTCTGTCAAGAGGATTCTGGCAGGAACGATGAGGGCCCCTCATTTCACACACTTAGTGTTTTTTATCAAATAGCCCATGCTCATTCTCATTCAGACAAAATCGAGGGATAATTTGAAGAAGGTCATGCACAAGTACAAAAATCTTGTGCTGATTTGTGTGATTAGAAGGCATTAAAATTGCACATTTATGTTAGTTCTGAGATGTTTCGTCAGTTTATTTAGTAATACACTGTTGAGGCATTAAAAATATTTTTAAAGGAAAAAAGGAGGTTTGCTTAAAACAGCACACACTATTATTTAGCAAATATTTTAAACAGGGATCTGTTCTAAATGGCATTATTTTAATATATCTTAAAATTAATTCACCTCCCCTTTTCTCTTTGAGATGGAATATTCAGGAGCTCTAGGGGTAACACCTTGGCCCACTCATTAGGATTTCACTCACTGGTCATTTCATTCTTGGAATTTTTATTTGCACAAAGATTTAGGATGCTGAATTCAGCATATCTATATAAAAGGAATAATTTTAACACTTGGATCTTGGCACCTCTCATCTTGGCATTATGCACTTCTTTTTGCTAACAAGGAATGGAAGGATCTGACAGGGTATAGAAATGGAGGATGGAGTAACTGTTTTCCTCATTTCTGAATTCTTTGATCTAAGCACTAAAAGTAAAAACCTGGATAGCGCTGGATGTGTATCTTTTATATGAAACTGGTTCCAATATACAAACCATACATGGACCATGTAACATGGCGGAGCCAGGCCTCCCTGCCTTCCACTGAAACCAATGGTATGTGAGGCAGTTTAACCCCTCTTAAAATGGACCCACAGCAGAGGGACTTGGCTGGAACTGCTCTGAATCTTGAATCAAGAATTTATCAGCTGTGAAAGGAAGGAACTGTGAAGGAATGTGCATTTGGCCTTTTGGAAAAAACCCCTCTGCTCTGTAACTTGCCTTTGCACAACACAGAAAAAAAAGGAAACCTGTGATCATGGTGCATTCCAAGGGGTTTTCACCAGACAAGAAACCGCAAGGGAATTGGGAAGCTGTGAACATATTGTCAAAAAGACAGATGGAATTCTGACTGACCTACCAGTAAGAAACACTAACAACTTCCACCTCAGTGGTATGGTATTTATGCTGCAATGGAGAGTGACTTCTCAAAGGAATTTGCTTTTCTACACGTGTAAATGCCTTCATGTATATATCAATGTAGTGTACAGTATTTATAGGGAAATTATAAGGTGTGTTTAAATAGCTGCAGATGTTTAAACTGATTGTTATGCCCAGAATAAAAAAAGCATTTTTTTTCTCTCACTGAAAATGCTTTCCTGCTTTATTTATAAGGCCTATCTATATTCAGAAATTTGTATCCTTTCTGCTGAATTATTCTGGAGGAAAACTTGTGGCTGTTTCCACATCAGTGTGATTCTCTGTGCATTTAGTTTTGGCCTGCTCCACACTGTCCAGCGGAAAACCAGCATCCTCTGAGACTGTGCAGGGAGACAAGGAGATTATGAATCTCCTTGTCTCAAAACATTAAGGAGGGACTAAGATTGAAGGACAAATATGACCAAAAGGCAGCATGAATGTAGTTGTGCAAGATCCACAGTACCACCACAAAGAGCAAGTGGTCACTCTAAAGGGCTTGTATGCTGAACAGAATTTGGTTTCTAGGATTTTTTTGATAAGTTGTTATCATGTTTGTGGACCAGCTCAGGGCTGCTTCATTATTATCTTTTTCAATAGAAGCATAAGGGCTTATGTCAACTGCAGTTGCTATGGGTGTACCACGATTTTGGTGAAGTTGTTCTCCAGTATTTATTTTCATTGAAGGTCAGATCCTGAAATGCTGTAGTACATAGGGAGGCAGAAAAGAGTGACTGCAAATAGGAATTAATCTATGCTTGAATCTGTCCTAGCTTGCTTGTCTAACTTCCTTACTCAATCCTTTCCTGGGTACTCTAGGAGACTTTCCTCCCTGTGCCTGGGGATGGTCTCCTGGCAGTCCGCTTCTCAAACATGAGAAGTGCAGAAATGAGACACTAATAAGAAGTGCTGTTAAAGGTCTGTAAATTGTTTTCCATCCTCCCTTAGATCTCAAACTGTGGAAAGTGTAAGGATATGTGTAGTGAGGCTAATGCAGGTGCTCAGTGCCAGAGAATAAACCAACTGTTCCCACATGAAGTAAAAACTCTGTTTAAGAAATATTTAAACTGTAGCTGTTGTGCAGTCCACTGGAAGCATTCACAGTAGGATCCAGGAAATGAAAATGAATACCCATAAATGAAGATAGAAGAGCCACCATATTTAAGGCATTATGGATATGTTTTACCTTTCTACCTATCCTCCTGTAAGTTACGGGGATAGGTAGGAGCTTCTACTAAAGTTCTGTGCTGCACAGCCAGCTGCTTTCTGTACTATCTAAGCTGTTCTGGCAAGAGTTGTCTGGTGCTTTAGAGAAAGCATCATTGTGATAAAAAGTTCACATGTAAAGTCATGAAAAGCAGGACTGCAGTTGCTGTGCATGAGTATACTGTTTCTAAAGCACAAGTATTATAAACAGAAGTTTTGTTAATTTCAAAGACAAACTGAAAAAGCTGGAGTGGCAAATTTGACATCAGTTGTACATTTCCAATGTAAATGAAAGTTCTTCCCCAAAGCTTGCACTAATATGCAAAGAGACTGGGAGTAGCATGCACTTACTTAAAGCAAGTGTCTGTTTAGGCTCTTGCACAATGTCACTGAGTAATTCTGTATGCTTTGTGGTTAGCACTTACATGATTTGGCTGTGCATTGTTTCATGGGTAAGTGGAAGTGAACAAGCATGTATAAATGTGTTTCTGAAGATATTATTCAACCTTTTTGTGTTACCATTCAACAGTTTTTCTTTTAAACTGTCTTTGGCATTTCCTCTTAGAAACAGCTCATTAAATCATTGATAAGATTCTGTTAAACAAACACTGGATAACACAAGGCATCAGTCCCTGACTAGCACATGCACAAAATGTTGCACTTACCAGTTTTCTGAATGCTTTTGTGGGTTTTCTTTTGAAGTGGAGCTGTTGTTCAGGGATAGAAGAATTATTTGATAAGCTACTAAATAAATAATGAAAGCAGTAACTATGAAATAAAATTTTTGCATTTTTAAAAGTCATTACCATATTTCTTAAGTGTGTCACTCTCTCCCCCCAAAAGATTTTTACCATTTCTTCTCTCAGAGGCAGTAAGCTTAAAAAGAAACAAGAGTTATTTTTGCAAATCCGTCTACAATTGCATCCTTTGCTTTCTAAAAGCCAGGCTCTGACACCAGAATTTAAGCCATAAAATCCTGAAAAACACAGCTACTGAACCATTCCGTTTTCTTGAGGAAGCTTAACCACTCTGAATGTATGAAAAAATGCTGATATTAGTCAGGCAAAATAAAAATTGTTAATAATTTCAGTGAATGCTGGAATTACTTAATAATATTGCATTTCTGCTACACTCCTGTGTGCCAGAAGTCATATCACAATTTCTAGAAGATGGGAAAAGTACTTTTTTTGGTGGTTGCCAGTCCATGTTGAATATGTTCAATATGATAGAGCCTACAGATTTGAAGTGTGTAATCCAATACAGAAATGACTCGAGAGAGCATCCTACTCCCTTAAATGTTTCAGAATATGTTAAAATAAAGTCAGTAAAAATTCAATAAAAACAAGGAACACCGGGCAGAGCTTTAAAAAAGTCAGTCTATAACAAAGGCTTATGAGGCTGGAATTGGTCAGACAAAACAAAGTTCTTCAATACTGTTTCTCCAACTGTTTTTGAATAGTCTTTTTTATTCCAACATGATTCAGAGTGAGACATGATAGCCTAGAGACTTGCTGTCTCTCACCTGCAGTGAAGCTCAGGTGCTGGTATAAAATAATGGGATAATGGCATCTGTGGCTTTTTGAATGTAGGGTTTTCTCAAGGCGAATGTAGGGAGGAGGAGATTTTAGTACTGGTCTGGTTTATTCCTTTAATTGCAAAATGAAATTGTGTATAAAGACAGAAACAGCAAAGACTGGCTATTTGTCAATTGTCCAGAAAGACAAATTGGTTGAACTACTTGGCATGTCACAAAATACACAGAATATATGAGGAAATCTGTTGCAACACTGGAAACACGTGCAGTAGTCTTTCTTATTCACATGCTGTGCGTGCTGGCTTGAAATCAAAACCAGGGAGAGACTCCAAGGCAGACAGAAGACAATTTAATAGGAGGGGAAAAAAGATAAAATAAATGCAATAGTACAAAAGATCACTGAAAGAGTCAGAATACAACTTGATACCCTGTGGTGGTGGTAGCAGTCCAGATGAAGTGGTCTTGTTGAAGCAGTGATCCTGTAGAAAGGTCTGGTAGCTCTTGTCCCATGGGAATTCAGTGGGTAAGGCTGCCTGTGCTGTCCCAAATCCCATATTATATCCAGGTGGGAATGCCTGGCTCCTCCCCCTGGGCAGAGCATCTCACAATGGGCTGATATCATTCTATGAGTCATGCAATGAGTCCTTGATTGCCCATTAAACAGAGATAGCTCCTGGAGGGAGTTATCTATGAGTCATGCAGCAGGGCATTGATGGCCCATTAAGAGAACATAGTCTGGAGGGAGGGGGCAAGGGAAACACTGCCCCACCTAGTTTCAACAGCTCATGTAGTTGGTGATAGAATACATACTTTGGGCACATTTTACATTGCAACCTAGGACACTGTGATATTGGTTTTCTAGTAACTTTCCAATCTTTTCAGTCAAACCTGCCTTTTCTTAGAGACAATATCCATGTAAGTTCATCCATGTAAGTTCAGATAAGAGCCAAATCTGCTTGTTTAATGAGAAGAGACAAATGACAGTGGATTCTGATAGAACATATCTAACTTAAAATTGTAGTACTCTAAAACAATCACTGGTCATTTAATACTTATTTTTGTAATTTTTTTCTGTCCAAAGAGGGGACTTCTGAGATGCATCTTGGCTGCTGCCGATGTTGCATATTTTGACCACAAGAAGCATGCTGGTTTGCATGAACCGTGCTTGTTTATTATGCTTTGTTTTTCTATAATATAATTTTAATTGAAACCATCAGAATATCTCAGCTTAATCATCATACCAATGCCATGCCGCATTACATAAAAACCTTAAAGGGAATCTTAAGCAATAAAATCAAACCTAAGTAACATGAAATGCTACAACACTTGCATTTCCATCATGGAAACTTCTAGTCCAGGCTGTATGATGAGGACAAAATGTCTGCAAGTTGATAGAGAGGAGTTTTGCTGTCAGGATGTGATGAACTGTCAAGGGAAATTAAGGGAGGCTTGCCTAGGACTGTGGCAATATGAAATGGCTGCAGGAGAAAAGTTATGATAGTCCTTCCAGGCCCTGATCTGGGCACCAAGTAGCCCCTTCAGATATGCTGGGATGACAGAGCTGAATGAAATGCACACAAAGGTTTGCATATCTGGAGACTGTGTGTCTAGTGAAGCACAGTGACTGTATAGCTGAAGAAGAATTTACAACTTTTGAAGACATTTTGTTCTTTGGGATCTTCTTTCCTTGGGGAGGGCTGGGATGGAGAAGATTCCAATGTAAACTTGCGGGGTGATTCCTCTCTGCTGTTCACTCATTTATCCATATAAGATAGAATTAGCTCCTATTATTCCAGAAGGAATATTTATTTTAATAATTTAATAAAGACCATGTATATATGGCCTGTATTTTTCTGATACAAGACCTGATCTCTACCTAACCTAATTAAGGCTGTTTGCACCCAAATTCAGCACATGTAAAATGCTGTCTTGACAGAATGGGAATGTGTTATGTCTGTTTGACACAGATCGACCCATGGTGCAAGGCAGGAAAGACTTTTCTACTTTTGGATTATATTTTTATCTCAAATGCAGCACAGAAATATAAAACCCATAAACCCATTTATTTTTTATAATGATGTATTGCTGTACGTCACAGTTTCAGCTGTGATTATCTTTACTCTCTATTGACCTGTTTTGTGAGTTTTTGTAAACTAGCTAATAAACCTTTGTTCTTGCTACTGTTGTTTAATACAGTTCATTACATTCACTGCTGAAATAAAAACTATGGTTAAGTAAATTAAAAATTGTTCAAAATGTCTTAATAATAAATAAATTAGGTATACTTCACAAATATACTTTCATCTTACATGCTACTCAGCACAGAAAATTTTCTCTGATTCATCTTCCAAGTCATCTTTTATAGAATGTATTTCTGAGTTTGGATTTAATTTGTGTGCTTCAAGAAGTATCAAATGCATAACTAAGAGGTAAAAAGCATATGTTGCGATAGTAGCTTGGTTTCTAGGAGATGTATTGGAGTCTAGAGCAGTGGGGGCTGCTTTGGGAAGTAGAGTGCAGTAGATGCCATTGTCCTCCTTGTTTGTTGTCTCTGGAGTGTAAGTAGGTAATTTAGAAGGTGGACGTTTGTCATGGTGCCTAATGCGTGGTCTTCCTCACACTCGCTCAGGCTAGCACAGGCACTGCGGCGTGAAAAAGTATGGCTAGCTGGCAGCACCAGTTAATCCGATCCTGTGGGGTCTTGGCTCCCACACAACCTCAGCAATAGGCACAGGTGGAGCAAGGCAACGAAGGCAGAGATAGAAAGGTGGACTCTGCTGAGCGGGTCACAAGATTTTATTGGAGCCCCAGTGCAGGACCTCCTCACCTCCAGGTAACTGCCCAGGCAGAGCCCCCCAGGCTGCTTGCCAGCACCTTTTATTTGTGGGTGGAACCAGGAGAAGAGGCAGTGGGTGAGCAAATCAGGGATCACCAGGGAGGGGTCACACTGGTGAATGATATTTTCATAAACCAAGCATAAATGATGGGGAGGGACCCTCTCTGGATCTGACCTATCACTCGATGCCTTTGGAAGAACTTTCTAGCTCCAGGGGATGGACCTGAGATGACAGGCAGACTCCAGAGGAGGGGGAGTCGGGGATTGACATATAACTGTTGGAGGGGAGAAAAACAGGGAAAGACCATTGGGGGGAACAAACAGGGGTACATAGGAGGAACCATTCAACAAGTTAACAGCACATACAATAAAACCAAAACAAATCCCACACCACTACAGATGCTGGTCTCCTTGAGCATTATAAGACTTTTTGTTAGCCCAGATAGTGGCATGACTGCTGGTGATGTTCAGTCCAGTGCAGATCAGTGAAAAGTTCTGTCCACCACTTTGTTGGGTATCTGTTGGATGAGAAAAGCCTCTGCTGTGGATGAATGGTCTCATGTTTGGAATAATGGTATGTGATGTCTGTGATGGTGGGAAGGTTGGTTGGAGTACAACAGTGGGGTACAACTGTTAGTTCAGTACTGAGATAAATTTTAGGCTTCCTGCTGGAGTCTTCTACTGCAGAGAGGCTAGAAAGAGCAATTTGTGAGGACAAGAGATCTGTCTCAGGATTATTCAGTGTCTGTCTTCCTACCAGGGAGCAGTGAGGCTTGCTGTTTCCTAAGAGGAGATGAGCCAGAAGTGGAAGACGACCCCCAGTGATAGAAAGGGGGTACAGAGGGGTCTGAAATCAGATCCAACACCTACCCAGGAATCTCAGATGGGAATATCTGGAAATGGTGTCAAAGAGAAGACTAGAGACAAGCCTACAACATACATACAAGAGTTTGGCTCAGAAGACAAGCTATCTACAGTGTAAATCCAAGCACATCAAGGAAGCAGGGCAAGAGACAAGGGATGGAGGTTGGTGTGACTGAAATGTGAGTTCAGTAAGGGTTGAATGCTAAGGACTCCCTGTCCCATGGGCAGAGCATATAGGAGAAAGCCCCAGATCATCAGATTAATGTTGCTAAGACCTGTGGTGCACTCATGTCTCTATACAACATCAAATTCTCAGTGGCCGCTAGAGCTGAATTCTGAAGCATATTTGTAACTCAGCAAAAAGCAACTTAACAGGAGCTCTGTAATTAAGTGTATGTAGTAGGTAGATAAGACACCAGTGTGGCAGGTTCTATTGGTCTACTTAGACAAATGATGCTCAGTAGTTAGGTATATATAAAGTTTATTCCAGCCAGGGATTATGCTATTTTCACAATATGTGTGACTAAGATTTAAGGGAAGATGCTCTGTGAACTTCTCTATATTAGTTGATTCTATGAAGTTTGGTGAATGGGAGGGGTTTTTTTCTCCCCACAACATTAAGCAGTAGGGAAAGCCATCTTCTCAGATACTGCTTCCTCAGCTTTACAAGCCTGTGAAGACTGATTGCACTATATGCTGGAACCTTTTTTAAAAACAAGTCTTATAAATTTAAATGAAGGCTTCCTAGCTTTTGTAATTAGCAGGATTTTATTCTGGCAAAATTTCTAATGTTTATTTTCCATGAAATAAGAATGAACTGCAAACAGGAATTATAATTTCCCTCACAAAATTTAATGTTGATCTTTATACTCTATGAGTTCTCTGTGAAGATTTTTGGAAGGCCATTCAAGCTTATCTTAGAAGTTTTCAATATGCAGCTTTCAAATGTAGGTCCAACTCTCCAAGAATCTCCGCTGGTGGTGGCTGTGGGACACCTCTCTGCTACTTTTGATTGCTTCTGTGTATTAAACCCAGGTCATCTTATACAGCTACTGTCCTTTAAACTAGTTAGGAAAACCTGTTCCATTTGTAGTATGCACACCCTGGTGATAACTGACTATAGTGAGTTAGTGGTGACTGTCAAATAAATGAATTTTATATCTGAAGAATATTAATGTGAGGTGGTCATGCATAAAAAAAGGAGTTAGTTAATATTTGCATAATACTTCCTGCACCTGCTTGAATGAACTGTTAGATTATTGTACCACTCTGCCTCAGTTCAAACACTTCAGCTTTGCCATTCTCAATGGATTAGTAAAAATAATTGTGTGGTTTAACAGAGGAATTTACATTGTATTTGAGAGTCTTTGAGAAAACACCAGAGAGTGAAAAATACATTATACACCTAGTGAGCCATGCTGTGGGAAATGTAAACTAAAGCAGTGATATATCTTTAGGACTTGCATCTCTTTTGCTACTTGTGAAACACCTCCTATTTTAATCAATTTTGAAGGAATAAGATCAGTGGTATAAACTGATGAATGAAATTTATGAGACTGTAACTATCATATAATATTTACAGAAGAATAAGGGAAATAATTACATTTTCCAGGGGTGAAGTTAAATTTGATCTCTGAGGACATAGCAAAAAGACAGCTCCTGACTCTGACTTAGGTTTTAAAGAGTGCACTCTTTTCCTTGTGCCATGTCTTTACATGGCTCCTCTCACCTTGTGATGAGAGATAAGTTTCCTTTATTTATTAAGATGGAGATAGTAAAGAATTTTAGTCTCCTCATGTACTTATAATTAAGAATGTGGTAGGTACTGATATCATAGGTGTTGACTGCTGGGTTTCCACAGCTGCACTAAGGGTAATAGAAGTTGAAACAGTTATTATAACATATACACTCACAGGTCATATGGAAGACAGAACAAAATGAGATGGTAAGGGTAAAGCAGTAAGTGTACTCTAGATTTTCTATATATAAATGAAGAAAAAAAAGTGTCACACACACAATGGAGGTCAAATCAAGGTAGTACTCAGAAGAGAATAACAGAGAAAACAGACTAGTGGTTGAAAGTGCAGCTGTAAATGTATTTGCTGAGGTTATTACAGACAGTTATCTGGTCTAACCTCCCTACACAGAGTCATCCTAGAACACATGGCACAGCATTGTGTCAAAGTGGTTCTTGATTATCTCCAGTGAGGGTGACTCTACAACTTCTCCAGTGCTCAGTCACTCTTGCAGTAAAGAAGTTCTTTCTTATATTCAGGTGGAACTTTCTTGCATCAGTCTCTGCCTCATATTGCTTGGCACCATTGAGAAGAGCCTGGCTCCATCGTCTTGGCACCTCCCTTTAGATACTTATACACATTAATGTGGTCATCTCTCAGATGTCTCCTCTCAAGGCTGAACAGATCCAGCTCTCTTTCTTTATAAGAGATACTCCAGTCTCCCGATCATCTTCGTCACCTTTCACTGAACCCACTCCAGGAGCTTCACATCACTCTTGTACTGAGAAGCCCAAAACCAGACACAGCACCCCAGATGTACAGCACTCCAGATGTGGCCTCACCTGGGCTGAGTAGAAGGTCAGGATTACCTCTCTCCATCTGCTGGCAATGCTCTTCCTAATGCACCCAAGGATACCACTGGCTGGCTTGACCACAAGGGCACTGCTGGCTCATGGACAGTTTGTTGTCCACCTGGACCCACAGGTCTTTTTCTACAGAGCTGCTGCCAGCAGCTTTGCCTCCAGCCTGTACTGGTGCAGAAGGTTATTCTTCCCCAGGAACAGGACCCTGCATTTGCCTTTGTTGGACTTCAGGCAGTTCTTTCTGCTTATCTCTCCAACCTGCTGAGGTCCTTCTGAAGGGCGGCACAGCCCTCTGTGGTACCTGCCACTCCTCCCAGCTTTGAGTCCTCAGTGAACTTGCTGAGGAGGCATCTGCCTCTTCCCCCAAGTTAGTGACAAACAAGTTAAACAGTAGTGGACTCAATGCTGACTCTTGGTGCTGAAGTAGATTGCACTGCCAGCAGACTCCAACTGCAGGCTTTTTCTAGGAGACTCTGATTGCAGTAGACTCCAACTGCAGACCCAGCAAAAAGAAAAAAATTATATACAAAAAAAAAAAAAAAAAAAACAAACCCACAAACAACCCCTCATGAACAAAACCCCACAACCACCACCAAAAAAAAAACCCAACAAACACACAACCCTACTCCCCCCCAAAAAAAACCACCCCTCCAAAAAAAACCACCAAAAATAACCCCAAAAAACAAAACAAGACCAAACCAAAAAACACCCACACCCAATCACCACCTTCTCCATACTTCCCATCAACCAGCTAACCTACTCTTCTATAACACCCATCCTCACTGGACACAGCTGTGACACATTAAGGGCAAGGCTGTTCCTCTTTGGTAATTACTACAGCTGTAACTCATCAGGAGCAAAGCTGCTTGCAATACATTCCCTTACACCTTGGCAGACCACTAGTCACAGGCCTCCAGCTAGACCCTCTTCTGCTGATTTTGTCCATCTGGCATGTGCCATTCAGCCAGTTTTCAATCCACCTTGCTGTCCATGTATCCAGTCCATACTTCCTGAGTTTACCTATGAGGACATTGTGAGAAGCAGTGTCAAAAGCCTTGCTGAAATTGAGGTAGATGATTGTAGTGGTTTCACGTTTTCCAGATTCTGGTTGCCAAATTTAGTAGTCTTAGCGTTTATTCTTTTTCTGTGGGAGAGAGATTAGGAGAAAAGCAAAGCAGGCCCAAGCTTAAAAATAAACAAAATAGTTTTAGTAATACACACTAAAAGAATGGAAAAAAGAAAGCTGGGGGGAAAGCTAAAACAAAACAGAATGAAACTCCAAAACCACTCTTCCCTGCCCTTACAAAGTGTTAACTTTCCTACAAAACAACATAAAGAGACAAAATCTGTGATTTTCAGTCAGTTTTACCATTTGAAAATAGTCTTTCATCAATTCTTTAGGAGAAGAGTCTCCTTTAGAGTCATGGATCCCACTGACAACATAAAACAGTTTTTTTGTAGGTTTTTTAACTGTCACAAAAACAGCCGCTCAGGGAAACCTGCTTTCATGACCCCTCCCGTTAGCAGTTTCCCAAGCTGTTTATGGGTCATGGGTCTTAGACTCTTGCATGCTGGGGTGTCACCATTTAGAGATGAACAATTCCAAAAGAAAAGGATTCTTCATCTTGAGGAACAGAGATATCTTCTCACTTCTTCACTGGAGCAGAGGGCTTCTCACCTCTATCTCTGTTCAAGCATCTTATGAAATTAATATCACTTAGTCCATCACAAACACCTTTGCTCAAATCCACACACAAATCTAAACAATCATCAACCAAAATGCATATCTTCCTCATGATTTAAAGGGATAATCTACATATAAAGTTCATTTTCATGGCTCAGTAAGGATGGAATGACAAACTCCTCAGCCCCCTGTCCCAATAGTCTTTTTGCTCTCATTCCACTGACTTCATGCTGTTTCTTCTCTATGTTTATTCTGTCCCTTTCTTTTCTCTCTCAGGGAAGGGTTAGGCCTTGGAAGCTTCATGTTGTCAGGAAAAGGTTAAATCTGCCCAAAATATTTTTCTCTCTCGCTGCAGCTCATGTTCTTTAGGCCTTGGAAGCTTCATGTTGCCAGGAAAGGGTTAAATCTGCCCAAAATATTTTTCTCTCTTGCTGCAGCTCATGGTGTTAGATTTTCCAGGCCACATTGGTGAGGGAGGGGAGAACTCATGCAGAAACATCAGAGATCAGAGGACCCGGGCAGTCTGGAATCAAAAAAAAAAAAACAACAAACCAGGCAGGATCATAAATGCCTTTTTCGCCCACCCCTCAGTGTAAATCAGGGCTGCCTCAGCCTAAAGGGGGCCCATAGCTCTTATCAGGGGCCTGGCAGAGATCCCTCCCTGCCTGGGGGAAGTTTGGAGAAAGTAGTTGTTGTAAAGCAGCTACCTCTCCTCCCCGCCCCTGGGAGCCGATGGAATCTGGCTAGGCTTTGGGCCAGCTTCCCACCAAAGGGGGAGAGCAGCAGGCCCAACTCGATGTTATCTGTCTCTCTCTCTGGCCAAAAGGAAAAAAGGGCTGACCTGCAGGAAATTAGGGGTTTTTATATGGGTACTTCCCAAAGTGGCAATTGACATTTTCAGTGGTCAAAACAAATGACAATATTCCAACTAACCTTCTGATAGGTCCCTGTCCTTTCTAAAACAAATCCCAGGTCCTGACCCGGAAAATCATTCCACATTCCTCTATGACTAAAAAAACTAAACTGTACTAACCCATGACAACAATGCACACTGCTCTCCCCTCATCCATCCCAGTAGTTTTCTCATCATGGAAGGCCATCAGGTTGGTCAAGTATGATTTGTCTATTGAATCCATGCTGACTACTCCTAATCCCCTTCTAGTCATCCATGTGTATAGAGATGGCCTCCAGAATTCCGTCACCTTTCCAGCGATTGAGTTAGGCTGACTGGCAGGTATTTCCATGGGTTGTCCTTGCCCCTTTTGAAGACTGAGGTGACATTTACTCTCTTCCAGTGCTCAGGCCCCTCTCCTGATCTCTGCAACATTTCAAAGATGACCATTAAAGGCCTTGCTGTGGTGTTCACCAGCTCTCTCAGAACTCATGGGTGCATCCTGTCAGGACCCATGGACCTGCAGACATCAAAGCTGCATATATATTCTCTAAACCAATCCTCCTTGAATAAGGGAAAATGTTCCTTCCAAAGTCACTTTACCCTGGTCCCCCGGGGTCAAAGATTCCTGAGGGCTGGGCATGTCAGTGAAGACTGTTGCAATGAAAGCATCCAGTTACTCTGTCTTCTGCATCCTTTTTATTAACAGCGTGCCCCCTCCATCTAGTAATGGGCCCATATTTTCCTTTGTTTTACTTTTGTTATTGATGTATTTGGAGAAACCCTTGTTGTCTTTGACATTCTTGGCCAGATTTAATTCCAGATGGACTTTGACCTTCCTTGTTTCATTTCTGACAACCTCTCTATGTTCTGCCCAAGTGACTTGACCCTGTTTCCATCTCCTGTGTATTTTCTGCTTCTGCTTGAGTATTGACAGAGTTCTTTATTCATACATGAAGCTCTCTCTTATTCATACATGAAGATCTCTCTTTCACCACTTTGCCTTCTTTTCATTGGGATGAACTGTTCTTGAGCCTGGAGGATGTGATCCTTGAATATCAACCAGCTTTTGGATTTCTCTTCCCTCAGGACCTGTTCCCATTGGATTCTTCCAAGAAGATTCCCACAGAGGCTAAGATTAGTTCTCCTGACATCCATTGTTGCAATCTTATTTGCTGCCCTGCTTCCTCCTTGCCTCCTTCCTTGATATTGAACTCTACTGTCTCATAGTCACTAGAGACAAGGCTGCTCCCAGCCTTCACATCTCCAGCAACGCCTTTCTCTCTTTGTTAGTATGAGGTCAGAAAGCGCATAATTCCTTCTTGGGTTCTTACTGCCTGTGTCAGGAAGTTGTCATCAGTGTTTTCCAGGAACCTTCTAGGCTGTTTGTACTTCACTGTGTTGTTTCTCCAGCAGATGTCAGGGTAGTTAAAAACCCCCACAGGAACCAGTGTCTGTGACTTCAAGACTGCTTTAAGTTGCCTGTAGGCATCATACACTTACTCCTCCTGCTCAGGCTACCTGTAGCAAACACCCACAACAATGTCACCCTTACTAGGCTCCTATTTTAGCCTAACTCATACGCTCTTGACTTGCTTGTCCTCCACCCCAAGAAAGAGCCTAATACATTCGAAATGTTGCCTCACATAGGGAACAACTCTACCACTGCACTTTCCTGGTCTGCCTTCCTACACTAGGTAGTCCTTCAGAACTATTTCATCTTGAGGCA
This sequence comes from Hirundo rustica, assembly GCF_015227805.2. Classification (NCBI taxonomy): domain Eukaryota; kingdom Metazoa; phylum Chordata; class Aves; order Passeriformes; family Hirundinidae; genus Hirundo; species Hirundo rustica. The sequence goes on from NC_053450.1 coordinate 101,520,158, forward strand.
AAATGTTTTGGAGGTTTTTTTAACTCTTGTGCTATCACATATATATATATATACATATTCGTTTACATGTTAATCCTACTGAAAATCTCATTCCAAACCTTGTACTGTGGTAGTTAGGAACCCTTCTAATTATCAGCTAGAAACATTCATGTCCAGTTTGTACCCATCTGTTTCTGTTTCATTATCATCCCAATTTTGAGGGGAAAAAAAATTATACTTGGTCTGAGCAATCACATCTTCCCTAGGTCCTTGCTTTAAGAAACTTTCCTCCCCCAGTCTCTGTCCTGCTCTCCATCCTCTTGAGAGAACTGGAAGGAGAGGTTGTTATCAAAGAATGAGGCAAAACATTGTTTAGTACCTCAATTTTCTCTTTATCCTTTGCTACCAGTTTTCCAGCACTGTTTATCAGGGGGTATACACCCTCTTTGACCTTCTTTTTTTGGTTGACAAACCAATAGAAGCCCTTCCTGTTATTCTTTGCATCCCTTGCCAGGTTCAGTTCCATCTTTACCTTGGTCTTTCTCCTTACACCACTACACAACCATACTTTGTCTCTGTGCTCTCCCTGGGTCACTGTCCTAGCCTCAACTGTCCATGCATTTGCTTCTTTCCCTTTAGTTTCACCAGCAGTCTCTTGCCTTCTTTGCTTGATTTTTGCTCCTGGGGATTGCTAGCTCTTGCATTCTATGGAAGGCTTCCTTAAAGATCTGCCAGCTCTGTTCCACCCCTTTGTCCCTGTGGGCAGTCTTCCACAGGATCCCACTAGGCTGCAAGTCTGCTTTCCTGAAGTTCAGGACCCTAATCTTACTCCTTACCTGACCCATATTCCTCAAGACTGAATTCTACCAGTGCAGAACCATTGCAGCCCAGGCTTCTTCCAATTTTGACATCGCCAATAAACTCACTTGTGTTAGTGACCAACAGATCCAGTAACACATCTCTTTTAGTAGGGCTTTCTATTATCTGGGTCAAGAAGTTATCCTCCATGCATTCTAGGAGTCCCCTGGGTTGCCTGCAGCTTGCTGTGCTACTTTTCCAGCAGATATCAGGGTGGTTGAAGTCTTCCAGAAGGGTGAGAGCTTGCAAATGCGATGCCTCCTGTAGCTGGAGCACGAAGGCTCCATAAATAGGATGCCCTTGATCAGACGGGCTATAATAGACAAAACCATTAGGTTCCCTTTGTTTCCTCTATTTCTGATTTTTACCCACAGGCTTTCGACTTGCTTGTGGCTGTTCTTCAAAAGCAGCTCTTCACACTCAATCTACCTCTTCTGAACAGCCTGTAGCCATCAATATCCACACTCAGTCATGACTGCAATGACCTTTGTGGGTCCCTTCCAACTCAGGATATTCTATAATTCTATGATGCCAGTCATGCAAACTATCCTACCATGTCTTTAACTGCAATGAGACCAAAGCCCTTGGAGCACACACAGATTTCTAGGTCCTCCTGTTTTTTCCCCATACCGCATGTGTTGATGTGCAGGCGTTTTATGTTTGAGCCAATATCCAAGTGAGGATGAGAAGGACTGCTCCGTAGTCCAGTCTTGTGGTCACTTTTTCAGTTTGTTCTTTCTGGAGATATCCATTTTTTGAGCCTTCTTTTTCTGTTTGCAATAGTCCTCCATACCTTGTCTTTGTTGACCCTGGCAACATCCATATCCCTCTTCAACTCTAGAGTACATCTCCCTCAAAAATCCCTGCTAAGTCCTGAGCTAAGATTCTTTTCCCTCTTTGAGAAAGGTTGACCAATTATTGCCAGTGGGCTCTCTGTCATATAAACTGATCCACGATCAAAACTCCCAAAATTCTGCTGCTAACACCAGTCTCAAAGCGAAGTATTCATCTCCATGATTTTCATGTTTCTTGCCCTAACAGTCCCTGCAACTGGCAGGACAGAACAGAACACAACTTGTGTTCCAAATCCCTTGACCATTTGTCCCTAGTTCCAGAGGTCCTTCTTGGTCATCCACAGCCTTCTTGGTGGGACCTCATCAGTATCCACTTGGAAAACCAGTAGTGGGTAATAATCAGTGGGCAGTACCAGGCTGGGAAGTTTACTGGTGATGACCCTGGCCCAGGTCGCAGGGGGCAACACATCTCCCTGCAGGTCGGGTTCACTAGGCCCTCCATTCCTTTTAAAATTGAATCAGCAGCGACTACTACCCTTCTTTTTTCCTTAACTGACGGTGTTTTGATGTGGGGAATTGTCACCGAGACACACAAAGCAGTCACACGCAGACAAGAGATTTCGCAAGGCAGAGGTCCTTCCGAACCAGCTCCCAGCTGAGAGAGTGAAGAGAAGAAACCCCTTTGTTTATTTCTTACTTTTTATACATTTGTGGGTCTAGCAGAAGATTGGCTTTTTGGGGTTTCTACCCCTCAGCCTCAGTGGCCAGACCAATTGTCAGTTACAATTGTTTTCAGGTTAGAAATATGCAAACAAAGGACAGAGAATGAAAAACAAAGGATTTGTTTATGTTACATCTGTGGGAAAAGGTAGAAAACTGCTCTTAATATCGTACAATAACTAAGAAGATCTGACTCCATTTAAGAAAATCAAAAGGCTCAGAAAAACCAGGGTAACAGGGAATAGGCTATGTAATTCAAGCATTTTCAATTTTAAAACAGTTAGCTTTTTATTCTTGAATTTTATTTGAATTTACTTGATATTGTGCTCATTCTGAATCACTCTGGATTTGCGCCAGTATTTTAGATTTTAATAATGTGAACCTTTTCTCATTTGTAGTACATCCTATTTCTAAATTTTGAAGTTATTTTTAAAAAATAAGCTTCAGAACCTCACTGAGTATCTTTTACTTTTTAAGTATCTTATCTTTACTTTATGACTTTTACTTTACACAGTTAGATAGATGGGCCTTGAAGACCAAGAAAACTAGTAAAAAAGTTTTTACATGTTGCTTCAGCATGTTCATAGCCCTGTTGCTTGAGTATAAGATTTAATTACTCTGATTATTTTTATCATACTATACAAACAATTCCTGTAGTATTACATGAGGGTGCTCTGTAATTAAACTAGATTTAAACCATTTTGGTGGCTGGGAGATATCACAAGCATTGCAGAGAGCAGGCAGGACTTGAAAAATTATGTGTCTTGGAGTTGTCTGCTCTGACTCATTAGATTATAATTATTTCTTTATGCTGTTAGTGAACTGGGTGCTTTGGAATATGTACCAGGAGCAGGCATAGATTTATCAAACAACAGTGATTTTCATTCTGTTCTTGTGTTCATGTGCTCATCAATTAAAGACAACTCTTTATCATTAATGTAGTTGATAATTTTTTGGTGTACCACAGTAGAAACATGATATGGCCTATATTTCTAATAGGGTATCAACTTTTAATACTGACCCTTAAGTACTGTAGTTGTATGGTTTAAATCTGTCTCAAAACCTTAAAAATACAATCAAACAAAACCACAGCAAGCAAGCAAACAAACAAACAAACAGACAGACAGACAGACACAAACCCACAAACATTCTACACACCCCTCTACAATCCAAACCAGCATTATTTTCCAGTTTTTCACGATGCAGGATACCTCACTAGAAAAATGTGGTCCATGATGTCAGTGCAGCCTATTGAAGCAGTGGTCCCAGGAGTTAAAGATTTGGGGTTGTTAACCCCTGAAAGATGCCTGGTGTTCAAGTCAGCAAGAGAGGGAAAGTCCTCTGACTAGTGCACTTCACAGTACAAATCATACTGAAATGATAGAGTTAGAAAATTATAGTTCCTGGAGCAAGAATACATTTCTTTAGATAAGTTTTGTGGGGGATACTTCTCCCATGTCTGAGGAAGATCCTTTGTACTTAGCGTTGTCATTGGTCAAGGAAGCATGTGTAGTTCAGAGCCCCAAACACTGAATGCAGTGTTGAGCCAGACCAATACAGCTCATGAAATGTAACCCACAAGTTTGCTAAGTATTCATCAAGTAACTCTATTCTGCATCATTCTGCACTATTCTGAGTATCTTATGAGACTGTGATGGTAGGAAGGTGATGGTTTTGGGTTTTTTTCAGGTAGAGTAGATCATGCTGACACATGATTCTTGGTTCCAGCCAAATTCAGTGTCATCATCTAATCTTTTTGTAGAGAGCTGGCAAATGGAGCCAGAGGCTAACATGCAATTTTGCCTGGATCTTGTGCTTCTGAGAGGTAGTAGCTTTTGGCTGTCAGCTTCCCTCTGAACACAAATGCAGGAGAACTGGACCCTGTGGTTTCCTCTCTTCTGGTGGGTTCTATACCCTGAAAATCCCCTATGGCAAAGTTACAATGCACTAAGAATTTGTCTTTGAACTCCTTCAGGTTCAAATGAAGCTCCAAGTGTTTTGAGAACTCTTAGCTTGTGGAGTTCAGGTCCCTGGGCTAGATCCTGAGATCAAAATTCTCACTGTGATCTTCTGTGATACCTACAGGTATTTATTTAGCCATGCACAGCTGGGGCCAAGTCATGATACCATACTACAGAACTGCCACTGGCTGAGCTTAAGGAAACTCATTGTTTAGCCTCCAGTGCATCTTCAAAAAGCCTCATGCTGAAAAGTGTGCAGAGTGTGCTGCTTTAATAAATTATTTTCTGATTTAAGATTAGGAGTTTGTAAATTAATTATTAGATTATGTTGCCTTCTTTAAAAAATGAGATTGTTTAATAAAAGTCAACTTTCCAGTTTCCTATGCAGCATCTGAAATTTACCTTCTTATGAGAGCAGTATTATAAAAATGTACAGGGAGACACAGAGAGTGTAATACTATAACAGTTTTATGGCTATGTAAACAAACCACCTTTGTCAAACTTCAGTCATCTTTAACAGCTAGGAGGTGATGCTTCTAGTGATGGTGATCTCCTTCCAGGTGATAGTAGTACTTATCTGTCTCCCAGTAATTTAAAGAGGAGTCACAGCTCATCAGTCTTTTTCTAAGAGTTGCAATGAATATATTTGACTGTAGGAATTTAGCATTTACCCTTCATGGTCAGTGGATGGGTTAGTCTTAAAGCATCTTTAGCGGGAGATTATTCTAAGAAAGCCTCTTTACACACAATACTAATATACTATATTAGTGTTTCATGCTTCTTTTTTATAAAAATAAACCAAGCAGCAGGCTACATTTCCTAATCAGTTGTGTTTCAGACATAACATCCCCATATGTTGGAGGTGATGTGGACTTTCAAACAGAATAGATTAATGGCAATATTTCATTTAAATCCTTTTTGGGGAATGAGATTTCCTTACCAAGCTAACCAGAAGGCACTTTGATAATTGTTTTGAGACAGTGTTCTAGGAGCACCTTAAAAGCAACTTTTAAAATATTCTTTTATTGCTGCCTCCTCATTAAATCTCAACTTCATTAGTTTATTAATTGTGTGCAAAATGTTTTATCTTAACATTTACAAGCCATGAAAGCATAAAGTAAGATCTTAATTTATTGTTTCTTATTTTCAATGTCAGTTGTATTTTACAGACATTGAATTTTTCACCATGAAGTACAATCATTATACATTTTCATGTAGGTTGCACACTTTTCTTGCCTGATCTGCAACACTCACTGTGCTCAGTAGCTTACAATTTTAGAAAGTAGCTCAGGACAGGGACTGAAAAGCATCATGTTAAGTTAAAAGTGGAAAGGAATTTTAGTTGACAGTGGAAATATGAGGGCAGCTTTTCTTATCACATTTCCTTGCTCTGTCATTAGAAAGAAAAGCATCCTTTCTTCCCTAACTTAAGAAACTAATGGAAAATCTACATGTAAATTTCTGAACTTTTACATTTGAAAATACTGTGGTAAGCACTGAGGAAGGGCTTAGGGTTTTTCTCTTGACTTTTAATACTTACTACTAAAACTGCCATGTTGTTAGGAGCATTTGGCCTCCTATTAGTGTTTTTGTCGGTGAATAACAGGTATGAGCTTCTATAAAATATTAAAAAGTGAAAGAAAAAATATGAAAAAGTGAAAGACCTTAACCTCTTCTAGACATAATCTAAACAGAGAATAAAGCAATGCACTGACATCTAACTCAAGTCTGTGAATCTGCATAGTCTCAACTAGAGGATGTGGAATTTGCTTACTTTTAGATAATCTTCAAATCTTGATGATGATGATACTGAAATTACAACAGAACCAGCAAGCATATTTTTGGGGATTTTTGGCATTTTCTTGGGATTACAGCAAAGCTTGATTACAGAGACTCCTACTTCAGAACTTGGACCAAGCAGGCTCAACTGGGGAGGAAACCATATTATCTAAGGTAAAACAGCAAGTTCTTTACATAGACAAGATAGAAGTTAGTAATTAGCATACATCCTCCAATTTTTAATATAGGAAAATCATTATTTCCCTTGAATGTAAAGTAAAGTTCCAGAGACAGTAGCAATCAGCTAATGAGAAATTAGTACATAGAGTGGTTTTGGCAGAGGAATCAATGTGTGAACTCCCAGATTCTGGGAGTTGCTTTGGTGAAGATAATTAATTTGTGTCAGATAACAGAAAAAAGATGATGCCTCAAAGAATGTCTTTCTGAAGGATTCAAAAATGGATGGTTCAAGCTGTAGCTTCTCCTCACTTTCCAGACGTCTTGTGACACCACTGGGTACAGCCCAAATTTTACAGATATTAAAACAGTACATTTTCAGGCATGGCAAGAACTCAGGTGGGTCCTTTTGTGAGTGCCTTAGGTCCAAGTTATTCAAGTGTGAGAGCTAGTATTTAAACATCTTTAAAAATATGATCCATGGAATTTTAAAGATTAGCGTGCCTTAATTTCCACTCTTACAGGCACTGTCTATGGTAGTCACTTTTGAAAATGGTTATAGAACAAGGGACTCTCAAAATAGCTCAGAAGGATCGAACAAAAGAGGAGGGACATAAATTAAGGCAGTTTGATGTATTTATATGGGCTTTCTCCTAAGTTTCCAAGCCCCTTAACTTAATGCTAGGAACTATGCACCTAAAAAATATGCCTTGCCTTTGCTTCACCCAGGTTCCTCTGTATAAAGTGGGGATAAAGCTTGGCCCTGTCTCACAGTGATAAAAACATTAAAAGATTGCAAGATGTTTTTTCCAGTACCATAGTAATGGGGGTTATATAAGGATCTTAGATAGTCAAAGGTAAGTTGAACTGGCAAAGCAGAGATCATGAGTGAGTAGAGATTGATGTAGAAGGGGGCAAAGTTGTGCAAGGCCTGGAAGGCCTGGTAATAACTTTATATACAGTATATATGTCTAGGAGGGTGACTTTTAGCTTTCACTGACCTTTATTTTGAGGTTTCTTTCTTCTCTATTTTATTCACAGTTACATGTACTGCCATTTGTACAATTTTACATTTGTCAAAGACAGAAGCCTGACAATTTTCTCTTTCAGCCTTTGTTTTAAATTGTGAGTGTGGGTGCATGTATGAAATTAGCCTCCTGTTAACTACTATGGCATGCAATTAGAATTTGCAGCATGGGTACAAAAATCTTCTTTTGTAGTAATGGGTGTATAGGTACCCTTGTGTTTGATCTGAGTAGAAAATTCAACAAAGATACATCCTGAAACATTTATTATGTCATAAGAACTGGAACAAACTCATATAGCTAGGCTTGCCTCATATTTTCCAGTGTGCTTGTGAAATATATAATTTTATTAAGGTCCAATCTTAAGTTTTTAAACTTCAGACTAAAATTTTTTGTGTTATATGATTTCTGAGGGTAAGTTTTGCCTGCAAGAGTGATGACTCGATCATTTCCTGAAGTAGGGAAATACTTATTGCCCAGCATTGTTAGTTTATTTATGATTTGTCTTGCATATACTGAAACAAAATTTGGCAGAGTGATGTTCTCTCAAAGCCTCCAAATTCAGCTCTTCTGTCATTTTTAAGAAATCACCTTTTTCACACTCAGCCTTGTTAATCTCTGGCAGCCAAATCACTGGAGGGGTCCAGCTTGCACCTGCTAATGGGATTCATCTCAGATGTATCAAAACTGAACAGGACAATTGCCACTGCTCACTCATGATTCTGGATCTAGACTTTTGCAAAAAATGTGCTGTGCCTAAAGAGCGAGTTTGGAGAGCAATATGGGTTAAGTTATGGAGCCAAAAGCAATGGAAAAAGAAATGCACAGTAAAAAGCAATATTAATAACAAGAGTATATAAAAAGAGAAGGTGCTTTACACACAAAAATGTGTTCACCATCTCAGCTTAGTTATATGTGACCACCAGGACAAAGACAAGACGTCAGGCACTCCCTGCAGTGCTCTCCCCGACCTCAAGCTTGAGATAACGGAAAAAAATTGGACAAACTCCCAAAAGCTAGATTGTCAGTGTTGCGCCATGCTGCCACTTTGTTCCCCATGTCTGCTTCCTGCACTGGTGCCACAGCTGTTGACCACTCCACTCCACGGGGTCTTGGTTCCCTACAGCGTCACCACTTTTGATCAGTCCACTCCTCTCCACTGGGCTCAGCTGTGTTCTCTGCCCAGAGCCACACTGTCCCAAGGGACAAGAAGGGATAGGCAGTGGCAAAAGAAGGCATGATTCTGCAACTGGCTCCAGCAGCCTTTCAATGGAAGAGAGGGGAAAAAAAATGGTGCACTTCTGGGATGCACTCACCTTCTCTTGCTGTCAAACCACTAATGCTATGGAATAGAACACTGGTCATGCCCACATAGCTCTAAGCTCCTCCCCTCTGCCTTTTCCCTGCTCCCAGGACACCACTGGAGAAAATTACTTCTTCCTTCAGCTCAGAAACTACTCTGGGTGAGACATAAACTTTAGAGAATGAAGGATTTTTAGCGGGGTTAAGATTTTAGTTAGAGATAAGCTTTGCTGAAATTAACTAAAGTAGATAGGTAGGCTTTGCTGAAATTAAAAGTTAGAAATTAAGAGAAATTTGGTTTGGGATCACTCTTCCATATTAGAATAACTGATTACTTGCCAACTTTATGTTTGGTTAGCTGTGTTTATAATGAAGAATACAGACACTGATAAATAGCTTTTAGGAACATAAGACAATTGTAGGCCTCCTCTGCCCAGAAACCCATTGAACGGTCACAAAGACAGGAAATAGGAGTCCTACAAAGGGTTCATTTATGACATTTGCGTTGAAATGGTAGAAAGGTCAGAACGAGGAAGTCTTCTTTACTTCCTCATTTTGGGGACCCCTCCCCATAAAGAGAACCACCGACCCATTTAAAAGAACAGACTGCGCATACTTAATAGCTTTTGAGCTAATTACCATATGAAGCGGGGAATGGGATGTACCAGGGTTATGAATATGCATTTGTGTTTTGGGTATTCAATACTTTTGTAAATAAAAGGACTCTGTAATCACCTGTAAACTGCAGTGTGAATTTGGGAGCTATCCCGCACACTGTCCGGCGCCGTTATAAACGTACACTTTCTAACTTTAAACTGTTAGAGAGTTTTTGTCTGTCTAAGTTGGGTGTCGATACTAGATCAGTACCCATATTTTCTTTAATAAGTCATCGGGAATTAATAATTTCAAAATCCACTAGAAAAATATATCTGACTCACATGGTAATGATTGGCTGCTCAGAGGCTCCCTGCTGCCATCTCATTTGACCTGCATGTGTAAGAAGTCCCAGTTTCACTGCAGGCCCTTTTGGGAGCCATGGCAGTGCTGTGTGACTTCACCTCCGCTACCTTAGTCTATTTTAGTTGTTTATTTTCTGTTAGGCCATTAAAATTCCAGCTTTGATCAGTTCAAGGTTATGAACGGCACTCCCTAAGACCGAGACAAACTTAATGTTAGCAAGTCCTTATTTCCATATGCATGACTACAATCTCATTTTTCTTTTGACCTAGTGATCTGAGTGAGATTGTGGCTCTTCATGTTGCTTGAGCACACAAAACACTACATATATTTTTATATGAGATGTATGAAGAAGGAAAATCACCTTAGCCACAGGGTTGTCTGTAAATTTTATCATTTCACCTCCTGTAGTCAGTGGTTGTCTTTAGGAAAGATTGTACTTTGGATAACAGATGGCCTGATCCTGCTCCTCATGGAATAATGGGATTTTCCATTACTGATAAACATAGAGGGGACAGGCCTAGAAACATCTGAACTAAGAGACTAGAGAAAATAGTCTTTCAGACCTTTTCATAATTTTAAAGGTGTTTACTGAGTTATTCACTTCCTCCTTGCCTCATTTTGGCATTGAGCTTTCTGGCTAAAAACCAGTCTTGGAAAAGACCCTTACAATGGTGATCCTGCCAGAGGGTATCTGCTTCTTTAGCAGTGCAGAGTGCTCTCACCACCAGGGATAAGGGTTGTGTGTTGAAGATATTTGCCTCTTAGCACCTTGCTGCATTTCACCTAATATGCCTCATCTTGCAAGTATGTCAGATCTGTTACCGTCATGAAGCATGTGTGCAGGATTACTCCCAACTTTTGCACTTTAAAACCAGTTCTCTAACAATGACAACAATTTGTGCATGTATGGGTAGGTGTGTCTATATATGCAATATTTATATCTGTACACAAATATTTGCGTATATACACACACATAATGTGAATATATGTAATATATGCATATATACATACATACACACAAACCAGGTATGTATAGGCTGACTCATCTATTTTACATTAGGTAGCAATACAATTTACTGTTTTCTACTTAGTATGAAACTTTCAAAGAATGCATATAGACTGTAAGTGTATATGTATGTATATATACATACATATAGATGCATACACACAAATGTTCCCATTATCTATGGTGCATTAAAAAGCAAGAAATTTTAGTTTGTTCTCCTGATGGAACTTGTTAAAAATGTGTCTTAGTGTATCAGTTCCTGTATTTCAGAAGAGAGCAGTGCAGAGACATTCAATCCAAAGTTGCTTGGTATTTTTAAGCTGAAATTAGATTCATTGCTTTGATTATTCCATTGTGGACCTCAAGTTATATTTTAGTGTCCTTCACCCTTTTCTTCTTTATTATTTATAACCCGCACTCTTTGAGCAATGACCAGGACTAATCTGTAACCTTCTGTCCTTCTGCGTGATTCGTTCTCTTTTGAAACAAAGATTGAAGCAAATATTCTTAGACTCTGTTAAAATATAGATAGATTGCTGGATAGATATTTCTCTCCTGTGTCTTATACTGAAATAAAACTAATGGATTTATTGCTTTTATAATTCCATCTCAGTGGACCTACTTCAAAGGAAAATAGTAAAGGACTGGGAAATACATATTCGGTATTCACTGTATTATAATGTGTCTACTGCACACTCATCTACACAGATATTCTGTAGGCCTCCACCTAATCACTTGGGTGGCCATCTTGATTGTTAGATCAATGCATCCATGTTTTGTGGGCTTTTCCTCCCCTTGATTTTTTTTTTTTTTTTTTTTTTTTTTTTTTTTTTTTTTTTGTTTCCCCTGCAATGTTAGCTGCACCTAAATAAATAAATAAATAGAAATTCATTTGTGGTCACTCTGCATCACAAAGAAGTGGGGCATGAAACAGCATTAGCAGAGACTCCCCTGAGGACCAAAGAACCTCACAGGGGGCTGGTCCTCTGAATGGTCTCTGTCACTCTCTAGTAGCTAATGACTGAAACAGGATCCATTGCCATTGGGAGCTTTTAATTTCCTTACATTGTACAGATTGCCCTGATCCAATGCAAAGTGACAGCTACCATTTCGGTACAGCTTATTAACAGCTTGTGCAAAAGCCAGCATGTACCATGTCTTCACGTCTGCTATATTGCCATGATCTGTGTTCTAGAGATAGAATTCAAGAAACAAGCTAGAATTCAGCCTTTGGAGAAGTTTTGAAATAAAATAGTTGCAGGCATAATAAATGTAATGTCTTAGACACCTGGGGAAAACAGACAGTATATTTAAACTTACCTTGGGGCAGAATGATTCATGTCCATATTTCAAAATAACTTAAGAAAACTCAAGAATTTATTTGCTTTGTGAAAGCCCAGCAATAATTTATTCAAGAGCAGAAAGCACAAAGAAAGGAAAGCTTCCCAGGAAATTTAGGAAATATCAGGATTGTTAATGGGGGAAGAACAGAAAGATGAAAATTCAAGAAAATAATTGGAAAATTAAGGGCAAGTTTTCAAATTCTTTAAGACGTGGAACAACAGTATTATGTCTGTCAAACACAGGCAACAAAACTAGAATAACTTCAGTTGCGTTAGGTTGGGTTTGTGTATGTGTAGTTTTGTAAATACTACTAAATTGTAGCCACCTGTGGTATCTTCAAAGTCAGTGTAAAATTCTTGTTTTAATTTGTATAGGTGTATTTTTTTCTAATGATTTTTGTTAGAAAAACAAATCCACTGAAAAAAGAAAGAAAAGCTTGGATTTTCCATTTCTCAGTGGAGCATTTGTGTTGAATAGAATAGCAGAATAAGTCCAAAGCATACTGGTGTGTTTCATCACGCAAGCCTTTGAGAGGGGCAAGAATTAGAACTGTTCAAGTGTGGTTTAGGAATTCTAACATAGTTGATGAACCTGGATGGGTGTCCCAAATCAGAAGCAATGTTCATGTCTGTGTTGTGATGAATTTGTGGGAACATATCTGTGATGCTTCCACCTCTTCCGTTAAATGTAAGCATATCAGGGTAGGTTCAAAGACTAACAAAAATATACTATTACAGTAGACTCTGAGGCCATCTTTGAGTAATTTGTAAGGGTGGTTTTATCTACACTCCTCTAGCTCAGTGAAACTGAAAGTATTCAACACCTTCAGTGGTTATAAAGAAGAGGATTTCTTGAAACTGAGACTATATAATATTCTGTGGGTATTTGCTGAAGGCAGAATGAAAAGTTTGGAAAGTCCAGTGGGAAACAGCTCACCCTTCAGTATAAAGTCCTGATTCTGAAAGAAGCAAAACCTCAGAGATGGAGTGTTAAGTGTGCCTTTCTCAGGGTAGGCAGTCAAGTTGCAAGCAATTGTCATTTAAGTTCTTTCTCGTTTTGCTTCTGACTATTTGTGAGATTGCCATGGGAAGTTTTTATTAGTGCATGAAGGAAATAGCATCAGATATGGGTGACATAATGAGAAAAATTGTGATACATTTATTTTTAAAACTTGAGTCTAAGTGCATGAGTTAATGAAAAGCTGTAAGATGCTGCAGTTATTTTAAGATGTAAGATTCCATTTCGATGAACTTTTTTGATTTTTTTTTCTTCTCTTTTTAATGTGGTAGTTGAGATGAGTGAAAATCCTGAGCTCTTAAAGTAGATGAGTTGAAACAATGTCTCTGACAGCTTAGCAATGTAGAGCAGGATGACTTATAGTGACAAGAAGCAGTGTGAGGTGAGTAGAGACAAACCCAGGATCTTGTGGGTTTGGGGCAGTACAGAATGGGATTGCTTAGGAAGTATTGAAGTGTGTGGGGGTTCTCCTATTCACACAGCAAATACATGGTTTAGTCTTTGGTAAAAAGAGATAATATATTGCCAGTATAACAATGTATTTTAGAAGAAAACTGTATTTAGAAACATGTAAAATGTTATTCAAAATACATTATTATTTCTATTTGCAGTGATCCTTTGGCGTCTTTCGCTCCTCACTCATTTTTCTGTCACTATGGAACATGTCAACATGCAAAAAGAATACACATATATACATTTAATAAATAATGGAAACATTGTTTATAGAACAAAAGTGGATGTAGGCCTAGATAATATGCTTAGGGAAACAGATAAGATTATATAGAATTACAAATAGGATCACATGGTGAAAAGATGATTGACCATATATAAACCAGAGTATCAGTAACAGTATGTTTTAAAAAGAATTTTGCATCAAATATCTATATAATTTTATTAAATGTGTGTATATCAGAAATATGTTGTGTTATGATGCAATACTAGTAAGTAAATATTGATGCATTCAATGGACAGAAGATATGGTGACTCCTCATCAAACCAAACACTTTGAAAGCCTGTATGTTAGTAAAAGTATTTCTAAAGGGAGCAAGCTTCTAGTGTGAGTACATAGAATTGGATTAAGCTTTGCCATAAAGAATTAGTGTTTTCATCTTGTAAAAATGTCACACTATGTAGTGGTGTGGATGGATGGTGGTTGCTGCTACCTCCCTGGAAGTGTCTTCTCAGGAAGCCGCTCGGGCAGGCCCACAAACAGTTACTTAATCCACACTCACACACATCACAGATAAGTCAGTGAAGGAAAGGCAGGAAGGATCTCCTGTATAGAGTTCCAGCAGGGTTTATTGCAGTCACACGTCAGTGGGAGCCAGGGGCAAAAGACAAGGGTAATGGAGGGTTCAGGGTTAAGTACAAGGGCAAGTGGGGGTGGAGCAGAGCATCAGGGGCCAGTGAATGGAGGGCACAAGGGCAGTGCAAGGGCAGGGCAAATGGAAACCACCAATAGGGGAACAAGGAAAGTAGAATCCTCCAGAACTTGGACATATCTGGACAATAGAGGTGGGCAAGGCTAACGGGCCAATGGGAAGAACAGAACTAAGGTAAATTAACATATAGTGCTGCAGAGCACCATGGGGGAAGCGTTTTTTCTCACCCTGTGAGAAAAGCAGTGAGGCATTCTTGAATCCTATGGTAGATTCTGCCCTGGAAGTTCCCCTGATAGGCTAAAGGGCCTCCACAACACTAAGCATAATGATCTCTCCAAATACAACAGTGGGTGGAGTAGAAGTGTTCAGCATTAGCTGAGGCAGCAATTTTATAGAGCTCCAGAGTAGCCAGTGTCTTCTCTAGATAACAGCTTGACACTGATGGCTTATTGGGACTCCCTGCTTTGAGAAAGTGTCCTCATTGCAGTCACTGACCTCTTGCCAGGGAGGTCTGCTGCCTCCTAATAGCAAGTTGCCACAGGGCTTACCTGAGTGTGGGATTGTGCATGTCTCACTTCTAGCAGAGCTTTGAAAAGTCCCTGTAGCTGAACTAGTAAAAAGGGCCAGATGAAACCTTTGGGTGGGAGTTATTAAGCATTATTGCACCATATTCACTCATCAGCAAAGGAGAAAAATTGTAACTAAATTTAAATAAGCCAGTTAAGTCAGTTATGATTAAAGAAGTTTGAATTACATGTGTGTGCAGATAGCATTTGTATGCATTTTAAAATGCAGCTACTATCACATAAAATCCCCACCCATTGTTTGTTGGTTCAATCATGCACATCTCTAGTAGTAGGAGAAGCACCTCAATACTGTATTTTTTGATATACCTCTAATCATAATTTTCCACTGTTTGGTTGGAAAAACTCAGTTTTACACAGCTGCATGGTGTTTATATAGTATGTTGTGCTCAAGGGTAAGGCAAGAAAGCACTCAGCCACATCTCGCATCTCTGATTGAATGCATAGGCAGCCTGAGTACTTAAGCTCTAAACATCATGTCATGCTGTCTGTCTGTGACCCTGAGAAAAAAATCTACAAACCACATCTCAAAATTAATTAAAATCATGTTTTAACATTATTTAATGAGGCTTAGAAAATTATATTTTCACCTCTGACTTCTCTGTAAAGTGGGAAAATTAACTGACCACTAAGAACCTACCAAAATTCTGTCTTGTAGCCTTTTTTGTACATTGTTCCCCAAAGTGCAATGGTAGTTTTTCAAGGGGAAATGTTATGTTTATGAGGTAAATTGCAGGATCAGATACTGCTCTTGGATGTGCAAGAAGAATCCAGTTGATGATGATAAATGAATCAGGCCTTGAGTGGTGAAATTGGGGTATTTTGCTCTTTAAGTTGAACTAGAAAATGTGTGGCCACATTTTCAGAAATGCATAGTGACTGTACACCCTTAAGAAAATATTCCAAAATAACTGTATTCGTTCTCATGAGTAGGATGTTTACAGCTGAATCACTTTGGGAACATCAGCTTCCAAAATAATGAATATAAAAATCATAGGATTTTTATTTTTTTAAACAGTATTTTCTTGCATCTTGGTGTATTGGTTGGGTTTTGAGGCTTCATGGTCCTTGTTTTCATGTTTCTATTTGTGAAAACCATGAAAAGATGAAACTTTTTTTTTTTTTTTCTTTTTGTTTGGTGTGGATGAAGGATGGGGGAAGAGAGAAAACCAATCTGTATTCACTTGATTCCCACAACAAGACCTTTAGAAAAGCATTAAATACATAAAGTCTCAGTCAAGCAAAGTGACTGTCAAGGCTACAGGTGGTCACTAAAAAGAGGACCTTCTAAAAAATTATCAGATGTGTTGGTTCCTTTTTTGTTATTGAGGCTATATTTTCTAGAATTAATAAAGAAGAAGACTTTGTGAGTCCTCAAAAAGTGTAAGGCTTGAGATGAAAGGTATATCCTGGGATGGGACATGGTGGTTTATTTCCATTTAGAGTTGAGTTCTTTGCTGTCCTGTGTCAGGAGACAGCCAATACAGATACAAGGTGAGCTTTGGGGAGTTATTTAGCTTGGCACCAGGGAGTGCAGGAGGATGGCTGTGGTGAGCCTGTGGAGTGAATGTGCTTGTGCTGGTCTGAACTCCCAGAAAATAGTGGGTGGTGACAATTTTGAACCCTGCAAAGAAAGGAGGTGTTGCTGCATGGGGCCATTGCACTTGGTTTCCTTTTAAAACAGCACAGGGGAACGGGGGTAAAAAACCTTTTTGACAGAGAGGAAATAACACAGAAAACCTTTCAGCTCTGAATAAAAGGATAATTTCTTTATTAGGGTGCAGGTTTGACCTCTTTATATTTGTCTGTTTTTCAGTGCATGAAATCAGTTGGTTTTACAAGTCTAAATCTATATCTCAGCTGGTGTCACCCCACCCCACATTTGAAGGACTTGGGTGTAGGCAAAGGAGTGTGTTTGTCTGGGAAGAGGTTATTCTAGCTGCAAGAAAGAGGAAATGGTATTTAAAAACCCCATTTAATTAAATGACAGCACTTGGGATTTCATGTAATTCACATTATAGGAGGAATTTAGACTTCCACTGCTACCACCTGCTGCCAGGTTGAGCTGCAAGCATTGTTCCCGTGTCTCACTGATGCAGGTGAACTTACTGCTGAACCACTTTCACAGTCCAGAAAGCGTGACATTCCTTGTTACCAGTGGGAGGAAAGGCTAATTGAGAAGTGTGTATAAAAGCTGTAATGAGTAGCATTTACATGTATTGATTAGAAGTAGGGCCACAGTCTCTCATTTATCACCACCAGCAGCTGTGAAATATTCCCCACGTCGATTGGCACGACTCATATTCCCGCTCCTCTGGTTCTTTATTGCTTTTTTCTTCCCCCCACCCGCCCTGAACCAGAGTGCTGATCCACCAGCTGGAATGGGCTGGTAATTACTCCGGCTTCTCCACCAGCTGCCACAACTGCCAAACCGGTGGAGTGAAAAATTCCATCCTGCATTTCCGATTTTTTACATTACCACTGCATAATCATATTTGACGAATAATTAACCCGGGTTAATACTTCAGGGAGCCATTTGCAAGTAAATTGATAAGTTGAATGCTGTAAAGGTGCACAAGGGCTAAAGGCTTTAGGAAGCTGCTCAAAACAGCCCACTGACTGCTATTTTAATATGCACACACCTCTCTACCGTCTTAAGAGTGGACGGTAGGTGCTGTCTTCCAGCCTTCTTTTACAGAGTAAGGTTCAGAAGGAGGGAGAGGATGAAAAACACACTCAAATTAAACTCTTCACTATATCTCTCTCATGTCAGTTGTGCAATGGATGTAAATAAGTGCACTTTTCCTCCCTTTTAGATTTAGAAACAGACTCTGTTAAAACAAAATCTTGTTAAACAGGGTTGAAATCAATGAAAACTTCCCCTGCCAACTCAATGGAGGGTGAGGTTGGAGAGCTGTTTCCCCTGCCATTAGCAATATCATGCAGGTCAGTGAGAGAGCAGAATCATATGTATTTGTATTTTGTTTTAAATTAAGGCATCTGCACTGTGTTTTATGTGCATACCTGTTCTTTGGGATTGATCCTGGATTCCTGGGGTGACTGAAAAACCCCTCTGTGTGAATTCCGTGGTTTATAAATCCACTCTTTCTTTGGCTTCAGTTTTTAGAGTGTTTGGCACACTCTTATTTGGAGCAGGATAAAATAATTTTAGAGTGTTTGGCATAATCTTATTTGCAGAAAAAAATAGGTGAATAGAATAAATAATTTTGGGTTGTTCTGCACAAACAAAAAGTACACAAACCAAAGCCGAAAACACCAATGGATTTCTGTTGTGCTGATTTTTCTGATGCAGTTACTGTTATCCAGGCAAATATTTCTTCCTTGAGGTGGCCAGTAAATGCCAAATGAATGTTCTTTAGCATAGTTAGCAGTTACAGAGCGGCCCTCAGCCCAGCACCCTGCCTGGCTAAAATCTCTGTGCAAAGTCTTGTGAGCCCCTCATGGAGCCTCAGCATGTCCCATCACTTGTGTATAAGGAATACCTCTGAACATGGAGAATGGGAATGTGGAAGTTACAAAAGTCATTTAAGTAATTTTATCTCTACATGAAAAAAAAAAAAAATATATATAGGTATTAGAGATTAAGGGTTCAAAACAGTTTTATTAATCACTAAGATGACTCATGAGAGAGATGCAGATGGGATTATTTAAAATTAAGCATTGTCACTATGTTTCTATGAAGAGCAAGGTTTTCTCTTACACAGCTCCCTCTTATAAGGGAGCAGGTTTGGGTAGGCTACCATGAAATTATAAACTGGGTATGTGAAGCCAACATCATTTTTTCTTGAAAGGAGCAATATTTCTTTAAGAAGCATAAGCCTTAATCATGTGCAATATTATTTTTTATTATGTAATTTTCTTTAAATAATAGGGTTTTATCAAAATAACTGAAAATTTGTCTTACTTTACATGTAGTGGCTTACCCTATTGCTAGTGAGAACCTGAGCATTTCTGGGTTATTTGTCATTTGAAATCCCTATAGTTTCAGAGGATTTCAAGAGGAAGAATAACACTTCAAGAGATGAGGGTTTATGATTTTTAGTGATTTTTTTTTTCAAATAAACTTAGTTTAATAAGTATTTTATAAATAACTTGTTCATTGTCAGGAGAAAGGATCACCAATCCTAAATTTCTTCCTTAAACCACAGTCTGACAGCTCCATCTGTTGTGGTGGATGTATGAAATACAGTAAATATGAAAGGAATTAGTTTTTTCAGTTTAATTTTCCTTCACAATGCAGCTTTCCAGGTCTGCCTTATTATTTTCATGTGGACAAATTGTCATCTGTCTTATTGCCTACTCAGCTGTTTCTGTAAACAACCTCTTTCAAACCTACATAGAATTGCATGACATGGCATGGCAATTTGGAAAATAAATAAAGAATAACACTTATATGACTATCCTGCTATATTCCCCCAGCATTTAAGTGGACAGAGCTTCTGTGCATGCTGTACTGAAAGTCACAGCTGGATTTGTCACCGTGTGTGGTAATGCAGGGGAAAGCATCTCCTTTCAGAGCTCAACTGTAGCACTGAGTGAAATCAATGGCCAAACAATCTAACACAATCGGTCACATATTGATAGAATTAAACACCGCTGTTAACGTGCCTTGTCATTGATCTGACCAAAACAGAGTCCAGGGTAAAAGTCGCCTGAAGCCTTTTGAGTGTGTTTACATAGCAAAGGTTGGGAAATTTTTCGCTCCATCTGTTTCTAACTTTTTTTTTTTTTTTTTCCCCTCACAATACTCTTCACTCTAGAAAACACTTGCAAAACTTTTACCTCTTCATTGTCAGAAACCTGACACATAGACACACACACACAGCCCTGCCCACTGTGCCAATTTTCTCTTGGATCAGACTACTGAGTCTCTTTTCCCAATCGGTACACAGGGGAAAGTTTACAAAAATTACTCCAAGAACTGGGAAGCTTCCACAGGCTGGCATCATATGGATCAACTGCAGGCAGTGTTGCCAGCAGGCAGACACAAATGGAATAGAGAACATTACTGCTTTTAAAATAGAATATGTATCTGGAAAGCAGAATTTGGTCCATCTCTTCTGATGCATAACATATCTGGATTGTTCAGGGTATAGCCTGTATTCAGTTAGTGGTCCAGAGGGTAAAAATAAAGACATCAATTCTTTGCTAATATCGCTTGAAACTAGTCTGCATTTCAGGGATCAGTTTTATTGAGCTCAAGTTTTGCATATGTAGTTTAGCTGTTGGCCTTTCCTTTGTGTGTCAGAAACTAAAAGATTTTGCATTATGAAATCTTCAGCTAGCTGGAATAATTGCCATACATGTTGGAAACAAATTTCTAATGAGCACCTGAAAGATCTGAGCAAATTGCTCCAGAATATTTGCAGGGGAAATATGTTCTTATAATGCTCCTGAGTTCTCCGATCTGACCTACAGTCATGCTTTGCTTTTAGGCTGATTGCAAACCTGATAAAAGTTTTCTAAAGTACCTCAAGAGGAAGGAGCCTGGGTTTGTTAAAAGCATGTCTTAATGGTAACTCGTAGTCACAACATGTCAACCCTGTGTTTGTGCACCATTCACAGCGTCAGGATAGGCATTCTCACCTGCTCCATTCTCACAATCACTTCTCTCCTCCTCTCCTACCACTCCTTGCCTTTTAGACGTCTGTTTTTTTGCTGTAATCTTTGTGCTGTGCTAGAGGTTATAGACACTTGACACTTTGATAGTGGGTATTGCTTCTTTGTTTATCTATCCATTGCTGAGCCCATGCTTTACTGGCAATGGTGTTGTCAGGCTGTGCTCCTGCGCACACCATCATGGTGTGCAGTGTTCCTGGGCAGCCCAAGCACCCCAAGGTGACCAGCAGCAAAAGGCTACCTCACAACTCCATTCTGGAGGAGACAAAGGAGTAGCTCTGTTTGCGGGGCTTTTGTTCACTTTTTTTCCTGATGTTACAATTGTATAATAAAGCTTTCCACCGAGTTCAGTGTAGATATTGCTAGTGGATTGTTGTTGCCTGTGGCAGCCATGATGGCAAGATTTTCTGTGCTATATGCAGCCTAGGGACTCTGAGGCAGGTTATCACACCTCCACGGTTCCTTCCTTTAATTCACAAGTCTTACAAAGATCTAGTGAGTGAGGGAAGGGGAAAAAACTTTAATGTAGCAGTAACATAGACACGGTGGGGAGAGATTCAGAAAAGACTCAGGCTGCTTACTTGCACTTCTTGTAGCATTACAGAAGCAGACAGGTTTCTTGTGAGAGGAATACGATTTTTTCCAAGATTATTAGCAGAAAGCTATTCTCCCAGCAGAAAAGGAACAAAGATACCTGTGCACAGGATTTGCGCTCTTGCAGTCTGAAGCTCTGCGAAACATGGTGGTGGTACTAACTGACATTTTCCACATCCTAATCATGAAGCACTAGTGCATGTATGAGTAGTATACATATCTGAACTAGAAATGTGAAATCCTTGGAAAATATTACCTTGTACTGAAGCCGAAAGCTAATTGCCCATCATGACAATTCCTGTTAGACTCATACATTTGAAGTCTCAGTGTGAACACTAAAAGCTCATTCCAGGGTTTAAAGAACCCTACTGACAGATGGGATGTCAGGAGGGAGACATAATTGCACTACAGAAGTGGTAACCTGTATGTCTTGGGAAAAGAATAGGACACAGCTCCTGTATCTTGAGAGAAATAGCTGTGGCAAGATCTTTGAACTCTATCAAGAAAGATCACACTACCAAGAAGGCAGCAAAGCGATGTGGCCTTCTTTCATACAAATGCTGTCTTCATCCTTCTCTCCCAGTTGTACCCCTTCCCTTTTCTTAAAATGATCTAAAAGACCTACAGCTTGGTGATAGTTTCATGAAAAGCCATGATGAAGGATGTAAAGAATGTGTCAATGTCAAACATCATACTGCACTATGATGGCAATGTAAAGAGAGTGCACACACAAAGGCTTTCTTCCTCTCATCTTTCTAGTCAGTGCTTTCAATAACTTTTATGAAAGTTCTTCAGCTATTGTGCATGGTTGCTTATAGGACCTTCAAACCTGTTGAAACAAGAATAAATTATGTGAAATTAATTTCCATCATTTCAGACTGGATCCACTTCTGAATAGTGCCTTTTATTTTAGAGAGATTGCATTTACTTGAAGTAGGGAATTTGAGGTATTTTATATCGAGTTGCATTTTTTAAGAAGCCTTACCTCTAATGTGATTTTTAATCAAAAGAAATTAAAAAAACATTTAAGGTGAGTAGACTACATGTATTTATCTTGGTATAATTTACATACTGCCTTATTAAACTCAGAAATACTTATGTTATTTATCATTCATTGCAAATAAAGTAGATAAAAAAGTATTAATCTCTTCATGTTTACTTGACACTCCTTTGTGTTTAGAAGATAAAGTGTAAGGACTTCAGTTATCTTTTATCTTCTAAATTCCAAAGGAGCAGAGATTTTTGTTGAAATCTCCAAACCTAGGCCTTAAAACTACAAATCTTTATTTGCCATGCTTCACTAAAATTTTAATCATCAGCAAATAAAAATTTTCTCTAACAGCTGCTCAAAATTTATGTCAAATAACTTTTTTGTAGGCTTCATAGGATGCAGAAACAATGGCAAACTATACTCTGAATGTGTTCCTATTCACTATAACATAGTAGTTAATTTTAAATGATGAGCTAGTTAAATAACTACATGTTATGTAACCTTCACATTAAGATTATTTTATCACTTTCATAATTGTTTAACACTCTAACAGAGCATCAAAACTAAATGTCCTCAATAGAAATGCCATGATTTTCATGGTCACTGGAGACATGTTAAACAGTGCAGCCAGCTGCATGAGGTTTCTGTGCTGTCTTTATCTCTTTGTGTCTGTGAAGTGTTCAGTTCTTATTAGAGCTTACTTATGCAACCTAGGATTGAATTTTTTCCCCTTTACTTAAGCAATTGGCTGGTCAAGGACAGCTCTTTAAGTGGGGTTGAGGTATCTGTAATAAATTATCAAAGATCTGTGAAGCCAGTTTCATAATAAATTAAGCCAAGTCCCATGCAGACCCTAGCATGCAATTGGAATTCATGGGAGCCTAGCTTGACATTTCTCAGGGAAAAGTCTTAATCCTCCAAGTGGAAATCTGAGGAATTTGGCATGACAGACTGTAAAAGATGAAGGTATGATGATCTGCCAAGACTAGTTTAGAAATAATGTACTTAATCACCTCAACTGTATTTCTCACTCATATTGTTCTTTGTCCAGCGGGTCTTTAAATCTATTGGCGTGATAAAATATGGATGGGCCGATTGGACTGGTGAACTTTTAATTATCCATGTGCCAAAGTGTTTGTGCAGTGAATGTGCAAGTTTGTGCCACAGCCTCTTGGTTTGATAAATATTTCTGTGTGTCCACAACCTTACTCAAGTAATTTCACTGATGGGAGGAGAGCTCCCCTGTCCTGGTTCATGGAAGTGCAGGGACAGAGTGGGCATGGGAAGTGAGATTTTCCTGGCACTTGCCTTATATAAGGTGTGAACAATCCCTAGTTGGTCCTGGTGCCTCCCTACCACTGTGCAATGCCACCCTCTTCTATATCTGTTCTAGGATAAAAGAGAACATGCAAATGTACCTGCAGAATCAGAACTGGTGGCTACTCAGTATTTGTTTTGCAGCAGCTGATTTTTTGATTCTCAAGTGTATTTGGATCAAGCTGAACTGAACAAGGCTTAGAGGGATCCATAAAATCTTCCGGAAAAAATAAGAAAGCCACTTAAAATATCTTTTCACTACATAAA
Organism: Hirundo rustica; assembly: GCF_015227805.2. Lineage (NCBI taxonomy): Eukaryota > Metazoa > Chordata > Aves > Passeriformes > Hirundinidae > Hirundo > Hirundo rustica. Next base: position 101,543,855 of record NC_053450.1, read on the forward strand.
ATTGTAAGGACGTTGAAGTGTTTTCAGTGGAGACTTTCTAGTGTAAAAATGTGCTGCTTTGGGAGGCCAAGACTTTCCCTTTTAGAGTAAGATTATGTAATTTTATGTAAGAGTGTGGTGAAAGTCTTTCACCTTAAGTCTACCATTAAATCAAGATATTAATTTCTGTATCCTGAGCTAATTTAACTTTTGATAGAAATTTCATGTTTTTGCAGAATGATAAATGAGAACATGTTGTTGGAGCTGAGAGACTGGAATCAAATAATTACCCATTGAGTAAATCAGCTAATCAGGAGATTAAAGGTTAAAAAAAAAATCCATATGAGATGCATTAATGAGATATTTCTATGTGACAAGGCAAGGTTTGAATGACAGATGTATGTCATGCCTTGCAATATCATATGGATAAAGTATTCACCTGGATTTTGTAGTTCTATATTATTTGTAATGCAGTGTTTTCTAAAAAAAACCAAGAAGGATTGCTTGTTGTTTTACAGTGTGTTTTTAAGCACTGGAAATGTGGTCAAAAGAGACAAGAAAATATGTATCATGATGACCATAATAAAGCCAAAGAAAGAATAATGAAAGGAAACTTAGGGAAATGTCTGTTGGCAGACGATATGTTGTATATTGCATGGTCTATTCATGGGACATGTGTGACTTCATTTAAGAGTGGCAACAGCTATGTCTGCACATGCAGCATTAAAGAGAGAATTCAAGTCCTGAATAAAGATATTTTGGTATATGTCTACGAGTCTGTCTGCCCAGTGATTAATATTAGTGCTATTCTTCCCTTTTGATTGAAATCTCTTTGGAGGGGAAGGCAACCTTCAGCACCAAATTATTAATTTTGCTAACATATAGTGGAACTGCTACCCAGGTTCCAAGGTTTAACCAAATAGGTAACCACATGCACTGTTCCTCCAGAAAGATATTCAGAACCCCACACAATACAGTGTTCTGCGGCTGGGTACCTGCAAGGCACATATGTCCAGTTTTAAGAGCAGGGATGATGCACTGTATCAGAACTAGAGGCCACATGATCAGTCATCCCAGCTGCAACTCTGTGCCACCCTATTTGCAGAACTTGCGAGGCAGTGGACAAAGAATTAGGTTTCATTCTGCTGAAGATGTGGGAAAGATCCTTTTCTTGAAATAAAGATTTCACAGAACTAGATAAATGATAATGAAAGAAATTTCCTTATGTAAAAATAATAGTTGTCCAAAATAGTTATACATCTACTCCATTTTTTAAATGCATGATGTAAAATCAATAGTTTCTGAAGAACTACCATGTAGGTGTTTGACAAATTAACAGTGTTGAAAACACTGTCTCAATTTCTTAATAAAAACATATGTCTCAATTTCTTGCATTTTCTGAGTAAAACTAATGTCAATTAATTTTCACAATTAGATGCTAAGTTTTGATTGGCTGTGTGGGTTTTTTAAGATAGATGCAATATGGGATGTTGATCCTGGTTCATCTGGGTCCCATTTCATCTACATATGAACCATATCTAGCCTCACATGAGACCTAGCAAGCAGCTCCTTTCCACTGCAGCTGAAAATTTGCCCTGAATTTTTGAATTCTGCAAGTATGTAACTTGTGCACTGACGCTGCGTTCAGAATGCTGAAACACAGATAGATCAAGCCTGTATGGGCTGGCACTCGGCTCTGGGAGGGCTGAAGGCTATTTGCTGACCCAGATGTGAATCCTGCTTCACTAAAACAACAAATGTTTGTGCCTGGCTTTCTTTCAGTTGTGGAAAAGCAATGGAGCTATTTCAATAAAAGATGATGAGAGTACCATGTGTCTTAGAGAACACAAGAGTGCAGTGCCATGGGGTGTTACCTCGGGAGAGACTCAGTTTTGTATCCTGAATCATATCTTAATGCCCCCAGACTCAATCAAGTATGGAAAGCACTGGGGTACTGTCTGTTCTTAGGAAGCCTGGTCCCTTTCTTTCTGCCTCCAGTTCTGATTACAGTCTGAAACTGTATTCCTGATGTTAGAAATTAGTGTTCTGCTATAAATTAGGTGTACTCTTCCTCTTCTGAAAATGGAGTTTTGGTGAAATTCAATTAATTGGCTTTAGCTATTTTGACATTTTCCAATAAAAATAATATAGCATAGAAATTTTCTACCTGGCTCTACCAGTAAAATTATTTCCATCTTGAGACACAGGCTTTTCAGCAGTCCCTGTTGCCAAGCAGGGAAAATTAAATAAGAAAATTCTGATGTCTTAAAAAATAAATAAGTTTGTAATTTTAACTTTATTTCATTTATACAGTATTGGGAATTAAATAACATAAGAGGATGACTTTTTTTTAGAAAAACAATTACTCATTGCTAGTTTACTTATTTTGGTCAAATTGGAATGTTGATTGTTGTATTATTAGCAGAGTATACCAGCAAGCAAGAAAAACAGAATGTTTTGCATACATAGAAAAACAAACAGAATAGAAATAGCAAGGTGTTGATATACGAGAGGTATTGTATCAATATTTTAGTCATACATCAGTTTATGTATTGATCTGTTCTTCTCCTAACATTAAGATAAGATTAGTGTTACATGCATGGAACTTCCTTAGCTATTGGATGCAAGGATTAGTGATTGGAGCAAAGAGACTGGTAGTCAGAAATCCTGATTCAAGAGAGGGACAAAGCACTCCTGACTTCTTTTCTTGCTTTCCCTACCTGATACTCTAAACAGAGAGATACTTTGTACTTCACCTGTATTACAGATCTGATATCATGTACCTACTGGACAATTGAGTGGTTTTAAAAAATTGTATGCGCAGAAAACCTGCAGTCCCTGTTATTGTAGTCCATGAGTATCCCTTTCAGACTGTCTAATTTTTCTGCTTGGTAGTAGTTGTACCGTTGTGGTAGTTGGAGGCCAAAGTTGATTGCTGTTTCAGACACTGCATAAGCATGTCACAGGCAACAATGCCGGTGGTGTCTGCTCTGTACATTGAGCATGGGTGCCACTGCTTGCAGGTGGCTCCTTTCACAGATGCCTCAGCATCCTCCTGACAGAGGTAGCCTTGTGTCCTCTTCCTCTCTGCCAAGTAATGTGCCCTCTCATTCAGATCTTGCTCTGTGTCACTGCATCTCAGAGATCTGAGAGACACTTCTGGTGGTGTACTTTATTGAAGACAGTCGTGGAAATAATAATAAAAAGAATGAATTTCTTAGGAAAATGGAGTTTCCCAAGTATCAAGCCCTGATCCAAGTTTCCTCTCTCCTTCCTTGTGTTTTTTGTAGGAGAGGGAATTAATAGGATAAACAAATCTTTCACTATTATCATGACAATAGATAATAATTAGAAGCTTGAGTTAGAGCTCAATAGTTAGAGCTTTCCTGCCTTAGTGCTGGCACTCTCTCTGACAATTTGGGAATGCTGACTAAGAAGGATACAAAGGAGAACTGAGCCTGTGCAAAGGAAATACAGAGTGTACCATCCTGAAAGAAATTTAGATTAGAGTCTTCTAGTGGAAAATGTTTTTATGAACCAGCTTTGCTTTAGAACTCTGAAAAGCTATAGTTTTCCTTGTCATGTCTGGACTAAATTAGTGTCAAGAAGGTGCTTCTCAAGTGAAGTGTGCTTTCAAATTTATAAGATGTGGGGTTTGATACTGTTCCTAGTGGCATCTGTTAGGGCTTCTCTACCTGGTCTTGTTGGAAATTAGTTCAATCATGGTAATAATGGGAAGGACCTCTTTGTTTCTGTATTCTCACTTAAAATCTTCTTGCAGTATTATGAATAACCTGCTTGCTCAGGCAATTACCATTTTTGGGTAAAAAGTCAATCACTAAAGACCTGGTGTGTGCTAGCATGGGGCTTGACCAGGCCTTGATAGAAAGTTACACTACTGCAAGCCAAAGAAGTAGCCACAGAACTCTTACCTGTTTGATAAGCTTCTGAAGTCTGGTAGTCTCAGGTTTGTCTTCTACCTTCAAATATCCTTTTTTTTCTTTGGGGGTGGGAGGAAGTGAGAGAGAAAGAAATAGGAAGAAATCCAACAGGTAAACAGGCTTTGCACAGGGATTTTTACCATGCCACTGCTTTTATTTAAAGCATGCTGTTGGTTCTATTTAGCAACTCTGCTGCCAAGCTCCAAACCCAATCTAGTTCAAGCTTCCCTTGGGAGTTGCATTTACTGAATCTGTGGTGAGTCAGAAAGGATTACTACCTGCCTCATTGTGCTCCTGGGAAAAGAGGAGCTGAAGAGAAGAAGCTCTTTTGCCTTTTTGTATTGGATTCTGATTTGATTTGCTCCCATCATCTGAACAGATACTCTCTTGAGGGTGACTTCCTTCTGTGGCTGCCTCCATGACAAGCTGCTATTCCTCAACAGGAGCAAATTGCCTGTTTGTTTCATAGCAAATAGGTCAAAGACTTTCTTTTCCAGGCTCAGGTTTGTGTACTTTCAGTCTACAGCTGAATACACAGTTCATCACTATCTATGTGTTGCTGGCTCCTTCTCCAAGCTCTATGAGTGCATACTTGCTAGCAGGGTGTGTTGCATATGTATAGAAAAATATTGCAGATGATCTCCTGAAAGCTGCATATGCTAATTTTTCAATGCTAATTTTTCAATGGCAAAAGAGAATGAAGTACTATTTGATAAGAATTTCATTTTTACAGGCTTTCCATGCCATGGTGAAATCAACGCATGTGCATCTTACCTCTTCATGTTAGTGATAGATGTGATTCTCCTTATCCTAAATATTCTTCCTCTGCATCTCATCTATCCAGAACATGTATACTGAAAATGCATTGATTCATGGTGAAATTCTGAAAATCTTTTCCCACTCCAGATATGGATCTATTTTAGCATTAGATTTCAAAAGATGGGGTGGAAAATGATGGATGCACAAAAATAAAAGGAAACAGAGTTGCTACTCAGGCCTTTTCCATATTTATCAGATGGTAGAAAAAAATGATTCAAGTAATATATCTGCAACTCTATCATCAATTTATTTCTTGAATCTGTTTTGATCCTGCAAATGATTCATGTTCTCGAGGTGACTAATGTAAATGAATATAAAAATAATGTGACTAGGTATTTTAAACAGACTATTGATATATTTTAAATTTTTCGACTTACCTTTACTACAGGTATATATAACTACTGCAAATTTCAGATGCAAAATTTTGCTTAAACATGAGGCAATGGAGGGGACTGACTTTCAGAGGAATATTTATTTTGTAATTCTTTATCATTCAGAATGATTCTGAAGAATAAACTAATATTAAAGGAGGAAGGAGGGAAGCTGTTTTTTACTTGTGTAGGCATCAGCACACTTGTATTTATGTGAAATGATCTGAGCATAGTTCTACACAGAAAGGGAAGGAGGGGGTAAATATATATGCACACTCACATATATCGCACAATAATTTATTTTTAAAAAATATTGAAAAATAAAAGTTTTTTTGTATAAGACTTGTTAAAAGCACCCAAATTCTTCCAATGGTTTGTGCTATATACAGAAAGACAGTATGGAGCAACAAAATAAATTTTCTTTAAGATGGCAATGTGTTGTTTTCTTCTGATATTTTGAGTGTCTGATCCATTTTAGTTTGCATCTTTCTCTGATTGTTTTGAGTGGGCTCTCAGCTGGTGAAAATGTGGAATGCTTTCCCATTGTTCATTTTTTTGCTGAGTATAGACCTATTCAGGAGAAAGTGTAGTTAAATTTGGTTGACTGCATTTTCCCCTTATTTTTCCATTTCTGATTATTTTTTAGCATGCTAATGTTTTAAAGGTGGCAGGTAAATATTTTTGTCATTAACCAGTACTTCACATATAGCCAAAAGGTCCTTGTACAGCAATCATCTTTCAAACCAATGGGAGTCCTTCTGCTTGCCATGCCAAGCTCTGCTGTCATTGGGTGGTTTATGTGTTTCAAGTGTTTTGCCAGACCAAGGTTTAAGGAATCAAAGAAGCACACCAAGGGCAAGACATTTTGCCATCTTCTACCTTCTGCAGCTACTCTTGTCAAGTCTGTTTCTTCCTGTTCTTCTCAAAATGATCACACTACATCTCATGGGTTGTGCTGACACCAGAAAATACTGAGTGATGTAGGACTGGGCTTCCTATGTTTAAATTTTTTTTTCAATTTATTCTATCATTGCAGTTCTTAGGATACTAACCAGATATCTTCTTGGCCTGCTGCGATGGGATGGCCACTTGGTAGAAGCAAGTTATTGTGAGGCTTTGTTCAAGGATGAAGCTGGCTCTGAATGATATCTTTGATGCCTTAAACAGCTTGACAAAGTTGTTATACTCTTTAAAAGTTTAAAGTAATGTTGCAAAATTCTGTGCTCAACTCTGGAGTCCCCTGTCCTGAAGCAGAGCTGATACTTCTGATGGTTGGCTTTGATTGTGAACTCCTGTACTGGTTTAAAAAAACAACAACAACAAAAAACCAACTATTACTAACAATTTATTGTTAATAATAATAGTAGTAGTAATAGTAGTAGTAGTAGCTTAGCATTTTTTAGATTTGCTGTTGAAGATGAAAACAAATAAAGGTATATATTTTTCTTGGTTTTGATTTCTTTGTGTTGATGGAATACTGACTTGAAAATGTGCAGGTGAATGTTTATTTGTCATATCATTAATTGCTGCCATGTTAATCCTGCAAACTAAAATATGAACCTCTTTTTTAGGGAAAAATCATATTGATATCTGGGTATACACTGGATGAAAAATACTTTTGTTTGTATGAATGGACCTACTCACAAGAGTAAAGTCCCCTTGTAAAGGGGACTTGTAGGTTGGATCAGATCTATGGTATCAGCCCAGTTATTTTCAAAGGCACAGGGACACAGTGGGAAGCAGAAACAGTTTCTTTTATATTGTGCAAGAAAATCCATTAATATTTCTAGAAAAGTCTGCTTTATTTTCACTTTATTAAATGTAGTCTTGCTTATCCTTATACCAATTGTGTGTGTGTGTCTGTTTTCTGAATGTATCTTGCTTTCTTTATTGTAATATGGGAATATTGTATTTTGCAGTCTGTAAATTAGATATTTGATTCAATGCAGTGGAAGAACACAAGAGTGTTAAAAAATGTCCAATTCCAGCAGGTAAAGCCAAGGGATCTTTAAAGCTTGGTGCATATAATGTTCATATTACATTAAGTACTGTGTTATTGCACAGGATGCTTATTGTTAGTGTCTGTAGGGAGAATCAGTCCAAAGATTTCAATTTCAATAAACTGATTATGCAGTTCCACCACATGCAATTAGCATAGTAGTAATGAAATGGTTATGAAGTCCCTTGGCATTCTGTAGTTTTTTGGTTTTGTTTTTGTTTTGTTGTGTGTGTTTGTTGTTTTTTTTTTTTTTTTTAATTTTGTGAGTAACATGAGGAGCATTCTGGAGGGAAATGTTTATGTATTTATATATTATTGATCAAAAAAAAATACAGTTAACATTACTAGTTATTACAACTCCAATTTCACCAACAGGAAGGAGATAAGCTGTTTCCACATTATTAAATGCAGGATGCCTAGGGAATCAAGAAGATTTATTCTTTCTATAAATATATTAAATATTAATGAATAGTAATTACAGAAATTAATTTATAGATGCATTTAATTTTCTAGTAACCTCTCATTGCTTTATTACTTTGTTGCAAACAATGCATATTTAAGTACAGAACCCTAACAAATATCTTGGATGACAAAAGGATCTTGTCTACTGATCAGAGTGCTTCGTGTACTTCACTGGATGAGACAGAGAGGATAAAGTGAAAAGAATGTGAATCCAATCAATGGTCTTTGGCTTCAGAAGAGAGGCATCTCTCATCTTCTGAGGGGGAAAACAGGGGCAAGACAGGGAGGATTTAAAAACTTATAAAGATTGCTGTCTTTTACTACAGGTTACACTTAGCCCTTTTGGAATACACTATTAATATCACCTCTTTTGAAAAGCCTAAAAATGTCTTGTTTGCCATTTCTCATCATTTTGTGTAGAATGTTTGAGTTTTGAAATTCTTTAGGTTCTTGGGAAGAATGCTTGCATTTATCTCATGTGCAACTTTTTTGTCTCCACAGTTTTCTACATTTCCAGATGCAAAAAACATTTATTGTTGTTTTGTGGTTGATTTTTCCTTTCGTTTGAGCCCAGGTCTGGGCCCAAAAAATCCAGAGGAAATGTCAGTTCCAATTCTGGCATGGATTTGTAGTATCATTTTGGACAGGTCAATCTTGGGTAAGATCACAGTCTATCAACCTATGCCTGAGTTACTCACTCTATCATTGAACTCGGTGGGGGACATCTCTTCTTCTCCTTTTTACTGGTCTAAAAATTAGATGCAGGGAGAGAAACTTTTGTGTTGTTTCAGAACTAACTCTTTGGAAAATAAGGTAGATATGAACTGTATCTTACTCTGATAGCAGAGATTCTAGACTTCCAAAGTGTTTACAAACCCTCTTTCTTTGCTTTCTTTTTCTCCCTCTTTTTTTAATGTAGATTACAGGGTGGGAAAAACATATATGTGAAAGATAAAAGAGAGGAAACAGTTCTGCTATATGTTCTTACCTTTTTTCTGTTCAAACTTTGCCTGGCTTCTCTTGGGAATAAGACAAATGGATCAGTCTAAATATGAGAGCCACTGAAGATCGATAGGAATTTCCACAGTTCTTACATAGGCAAAGAAAAATAAGGTTTTGTGTCCTTTTCTTTTCTTGATCATAGTTAGAACTGGGTTATTACTATCTGTCAGAAGGACTTTCAACATTCAGGAAGTGGGCTTTCAGTGATTAACTAGACTTGCAAGATTAGGTGTCCCTGAAGTCTTCACAAACAATAAATGCCTCCTCCTGTTAGCAAGACAGTTGAGGGAGATTTGGGGAAGAAGGCAGAGAAGGGAAAAGACAGCCATGGATTGTTGCCTTCAGAAGATATGAGTACCAATTACCACCAGCTCAGGCACGCAACAGAAATCACAATAAATTTTCCAAACAGAATGTCACTGAATGGTGTTGTACGTGTATCAGCATGGCGAAAGGGATCTGTACAATTTGATAATGTCAATCACTTGAGTTACTTTGCTGAGTTATTCTCACTGCAGCTAATGGTGGTGGGGAAATATATTCATTATCTTCTTCATGTTAGGTTGATTGCATGTAAACAGTGGTGGTTTCTCTCATTTGAATTGTCTGCTAGTGCCTGGTACAGATCTGACAATCAAGACACTTTTAAATGCATGATAGATTTATGATAAGAGGGACTTGCTGGGTTCCAAGGACAATGAGTCCATGTCTAAAGAAATACTTAAGTCAGATGTGGGACTCAGATCCCTCTTGGGGGAGACAAAGGGAGTGGTTCAGCATTTTCTGGGACCTTGGTAAATAGCAGTTTTTTCAAATGTTCCTCCTGGTCTTTATTAGAAGGTGTCATGATGTTGACATGCTGTATCAAACCTATAAAAATCCATTGATTTATTTTTATTGAAATCAGTTGCATTGGTGTCACACCATGTGAAAGTAAGTTCACTGCCCATATTGAGTATCCCTAACTGCCAGGATGGAGCAAATCTCTAGAGAGGGCAATTTCCCTTTGCAGAGTAGATATATCTAATTCAGTATCAAAACCAATTTGTCCAAACAGGCATGTATTAAATTATCTAGATCCTTTTGTAATAATTCATTCATTCATTCATTCATACATTCATTCATTCATTCATTTTTAATACACAGAGGTGAGTTTGAAGTGTCTAAAAATTGTTAGCACTCAGAACCAGGAAAACTTCCCCAGGAATTCACACTGAGAATAGTGAATGTGTTGGCCAACATTAAACAGAGGGCCAGGGAGGACTGTAGGGGGTCTGTTATTTTGAGCATCAATGTGTTAGTATACGAAGTGCTACGCTGGATCTTATCTCCTGGCCTGCTCCCAGGTTCATTTCCAAGCTCATGCTTCCAACCTGAGTAAACCAAGCTTTTGTGTGTCTGGATATACCAGCTCTGCTTGCTGTTGGTGCAAGGCATGCTCTCCTTCATGTGAGAAGTCAGATAGCCCCTCTTCACACATGGCTGTATGATTTGGAAGCAAGCAACAGTCCACGAGAAGAGGAGTTTTTGTACAACACCTACACTATTAAGCTATCCTACTTTCTGGAATGAATATATGCAAAACCAAAGGTGTTGGACAATGGTGTTCCGACTGTATTATATTGTGCCTGTCCAAAAATTTGAAAACAAGGTCTTTGATATGGTTTGACATTTTTTCCAGTTCTTTCTACCAGGGCTACCTTCTTAAAGGATTGAGTTTTGGGGTCAGGATTGTAGGAATGACTGATCCAATATAAAGTCAGTTTATGTGTTTGAACTGTTCACAGGACTAGATGCCCAAAGATGAATGCTTTTTGAAGAAGTCACTAATACCCTCAGTTCAAGCTGGAGGTACCCTCACTCTACACTGATTCTGCTCTGCCCTCTGAACAGAACTCATATGGTGACCCAGATCAGGGAGCCCATCCTGCTGATAAGAATATTTTTTTGTGTTCTCCCACCAGCTGTTAACGCTCACTCCATCTGAGGCATTGCACAGGTGCAATGAAAGGGATGCCAGCACATTATGATGTAGTAAATGCATAAAAACACATGCAGAAATATATGTTGTTGTATCTTCATGTTCTTTGCAGAGGACATGATGTTTAGGCACAAAAGCATGCATGCAGAAGGGGTTTTGTTTAGCTTAATCCCTGTTCCTGTACATGTTGGCAGTGTGACTGGTTATACTTAAATTAAATACAAATGTGTACGCTTAAAATTGATCACTAAAAGATGTTGATTCGTGCCTGCCTAATATAATGCATGTCAAGATGACATCTGTAAACTACCAGCAAAGCTGGAGGACAGTCAGATCTTCACAGGATTCATCTTTTTGAATGATCCACTGGAACTCTCTTGTATTCAGCTGAACTGCATGAATGTTAGAGGGCAGAATCTGGCCAAGTGGATGTAAATTTGGGAGAAAATCTACTAACCCTGGACTTGACCTTTAAAAAAGAAAAAAATTTAAAAACCCCAAATATTTACTGAGAACCTTGATGAGAGAAAAACTAGTTGCAGGGTTTTTTGCCTATTCTGTAATACAGATTAATGTGGTCGGTAATAATTATATACTGTTTACAGATGAAACAGCTACATAAAGTTCTTCAAGAATTTAGACCATAGTAAGTAAATGACTGGAAAGTCTCCTCTGAGCACCATCCTTGCTGCTGAAATGACTAACAGCTATAATTGTATTTTGCTAATTGTATTTGTTCTAATAAATATTGGGGTTTGTCATTTTTATTCATGGCTCATTGGGCAGAAAATAATTCGAACAAATGACTCTAAAGGTAGCCAGACCCACACAATCTTGGGTCTGCTGTCCGAATGGGCCCTAATAGCTTGACAGAGTGATGAACTTTCAAGTGAAAGTAGATGGTTGCCTGGTGACATGGGGATTGGATGTAACAGTTGTGAGTCTGTATAAATGGTAGTGAATGCCATAGAAATGAATTTAGGGAAAAGGCCCTGCAAAGTAGTTTTGTAGAAGCTTTTGAGCCTAAGGGATGGTAGTGATGCCTAAGCAGTTTGCACTGTTGAAGTATACTTATTATGACGACAACGAGATGTAGAAAATTCCGAGTATCACCTGGGAGTATTGCTACAGCCCTGCCAGATGAGGGCATGGACTATGGAAAATCCTTGCTGGAAGGGCTGCTTTGGTGCATCCCCCTGTTCACAATGCATTGCTCTTGCCTAATCTGTAGAGCATAGGAGCTTGATACAAAATTGGCTGTTTAAAACAGTCCTTGTTAGTTGGAAAGATGACGGCTGTCACTTCTGGTGCATTCTCAGGTGTTTGCAATAGCACATTGGAAGGAGGAGTCTGTACAGGTCAGTCAGAAAAAGGAATCCTTTCCAGAAATCCTGAATGTGGGTTGTGTTTGACTACTTAGTTTGGGATATGAATTCATTCCTGGCCTTTATTATCTCTGGGAAATTTTCCCTCAAGGTAATAGAGAAGAAAAAAAATTCATGCTAATAATGCTGTCAGGTGTTATTACCATATCATTAGTATTTCTTGTCATTTATTAAAAGAGAGTGATATTTCTTGAGGTTCATTGGCATTACAGTAGTAATGCCCTGTATTTTTTGTGTTCCATCATCAGTAAAATCTATCAAATCAGTTCAGAAAAATGAATAGACCTAGAACCTGTGAATGTTCTAAAGGAGGTAGGAAAGGAACGTTAGTCTCCAGTTTGTGAGTCTGAGGACCCATGAAAAAACAAGTTATTATACTTAGCCTGAGATTGTATAAATGAATCCACATCTGCTCCAGAAATGTCTGGGGATTCAGAAACCAGAAGCCTGTGGTACATGAGGACTGAGAGCTGATTAAGTATGCTCTGATATATCTTTTGGTATATGGCACTGTTGTCCTGACATTTTGCCACTTTCAAGAGAATAACGCCCTTGAGAATAACACCAAACTGGAACATATTAAAGAAACAGGGAGTTGTTTAAATTCACTTATTGGTTTGGAGTCAAGTTGTCTGTTAAACTCTGGGGTAGAAATATGGTGGAAAAATCTATTTGGTTCTTGGTGGAGAGCAATTCAGTGAGATCTGGCTTCTAAATATAAACCCTCAGTTTTGCCTCTCCTCTCCTCTCCTCTCCTCTCCTCTCCTCTCCTCTCCTCTCCTCTCCTCTCCTCTCCTCTCCTCTCCTCTCCTCTCCTCTCCTCTCCTCTCCTCTCCTCTCCTCTCCTCTCCTCTCCTCTCCTCTCCTCTCCTCTCCTCTCCTCTCCTCTCCTCTCCTCTCCTCTCCTCTCCTCTCCTCTCCTCTCCTCTCCTCTCCTCTCCTCTCCTCTCCTCTCCTCTCCTCTCCTCTCCTCTCCTCTCCTCTCCTCTCCTCTCCTCTCCTCTCCTCTCCTCTCCTCTCCTCTCCTCTCCTCTCCTCTCCTCTCCTCTCCTCTCTCTTTATTAAAACAGAATTATGACATTTTTAATTGCCTGCATTAGTCTTATCAATTGTATAAAATTTAAACAGCAAAAGAATTTTGTAACAAAAAGCTTTTATTTTCAAATGCAAATTTTGTACATGTTGTTTTGTCCCAGAGCTTGCACTTAATCCCCAATCACTGTAAACCCATAAACCCCAGGATTTGTGGTGGTTGTTATTGGTCTCAATGTGTTACAATTGAAATTTGCTAGTCAGTAGAGAATTATTAGTAAGATCAAGATTTTCAGGGATGAGGGCGGAGAGAGAAAGCTGTCTCTGGATTTTTTTTTCAGCATGACTTTCAGCCTTGCTCAGAGGCAATAAAATGAGATGACACTGGGAAGAAATGTATCTCACTAGAGCTTGTAGTTATTGTTGTTTTGAATGCTTATGCAGTTGCTCCACTGGAGCATGATCATTATATATTGTTTCATACAATATATGCAATGCTTTTCTTTTAAGTTGTCCTTTCTGATGGATGTTATGCTGAATCTTATTGCATTATATTCTGGTTCTGAAATATTTAGGTATTTATGTTGTTGGATAGCAGAAGAGTAGAGTGTGAATATGATATTGGGTTTGAAAACATTTGGCTTTGCAGGGTAGGTAAGTAGTCATGGAAGATGAGCTGCTCCTAATGGGGAAATTCTACTTGATTTTCCAGCATGAGAGAGTGAATTGTATAGGGCCTTCAGCCTGCAGGATGCCCTGATGTGTTTTAACCTCTTGTGTTATTAGCAGGATGTGTCACTGTCTATTCTGACTTCCTCCACCATTCCCATTTTAATGGAAACTATTTCTTTATTTCAAACACAAAGTAATTATATAAAAAAAAAAAAGTTTAAAATTGCCTTATATTTTGCTTTTGAGATTTTTTCCTAAGAGCCACTCTGCCTTTAAAAACATAAGCAATTAACCCATATATTTTTAATATTCTTGAAACCGCTGTTTCAAGGTTTTTGTCCCAGGATCCTCCCAAAGAGGAGGGAAAAAGCACAGAAAAAGGGGAAAGATCAGGAAAGAGAAGCCAACCCTTTAGTACTCTATACTTCAAAAGGAAATGAATGAAAGTTAAAACAGAGCCCCCTTTACCTAGATACGAGATAAATGTCACTATTCTTTGCAGCGACTAAACCACTTTGTTTTTCTACTCCCTGAGTTGTGTCTCCCATAGTGGGTCAGTCTGGAGTTCTAATATGAAATTGTTTCAATGCCTGGAGCTCAGGAAGAGGGGCACTCCTTATGCAGCCCAATGTCGTCTGTTGCCAGTGCCATGCCTTCACTCTCTGAAGGGTGGGCCCTGATCCTGTGGGTACAGTGTATAGCATGGTCAAACAAGTCAGCAGTAACCCCACCTTACTTGATGGTGGCCTAACATTTTGGGGAACTATCCCTAGAAAGCCTGAGGCAGAAATACCAATGCCTGCTAAAACCAGCAAGCACTGACATGCTGCTAGATTAACTCACATTCACCATGTTGTTCTCCATCTGACTTTTAAGTCTGCTGCTTGTGGCTTAGGAGAACTGATATTTGGGCTGCTTGATCCCTTGCCTGGCACTTTGTAGCTGTGGAGCGGCACTGCAGCACTCTCCTGCTTAGCGCGCTTGGTATTTCAGAACAGCTGAACTGCCAGAGCTGCTGCTAAGGTGCCCCAGCATTGAAGTATAGATAAGGACTGTTCTTTGAGACCCCAGCTGGAGTGCAGGCTCCCCTGGGCTTGCAGACAACTGTGATAACCTCCAGCCCCAGCATATGACACAACACCACCATTATGCCATTCTGAAAGCTCAGGACACATGCACTGTCATATAACCCAGTGCTTTCTCTTTCTCCAGGCAGCAACTGACAGAATGAGAGGACACAGTCTCAGGCTACGACAAGGGAAATATAGGTTGGACGTTAGGAAAAAGTTTTTCACAGAAAGAGTGATAGGTACTGGAATAGTCTGTCCGGGGAGGTGGTGGAGTCACCATCCCTGGATGTTTTTAAAAAAAGACTGGATGTGGCACTCAATGCCATGATCTAGTTGAGGTGTTAGGGCATGGGTTGGACTCGATGATCTTGAAGGTCTCTTCCAACCTACACATTCTGTGATTCTGTGATTCTGTGATTCTGTGCTTACATCTGAAACTTTGTAAAAGTCAGAATACTTTAGGGAAACCTTAGATAATACAAAACAGCAGGCCATAATCTTACTGCCACAATTTGTCTCAGTGTTGCTATATGACATCAAATGAAAGTTATGGAGAAGAAAGTAACGGCCATGAAAGGAATTTTCATGCTGTTCACAATAGATATAAAATCTACTTGCAGCTGTGCAGCTGCCAAGCCAGGTTTTTCAATACCAAACAAAATTTGTAAACAAAAAGAAAATAATTAAATTCTTACGAAGCCTTGAGAAACCTTGCAAAGTCTTGCAACCTCTCTAAGATCTGAGGAGTACCACACTACTCTCCACAGGAGTGTCTTACCCATGAGCATAAAGAAGCTTCATGAGTGCTTCATGCTCAAGTTTATTTCAGTAGACTGCTCACAAGTGTAGCTAAACAAGGAGTAGGAATGTATTGCTACTCTCTGCTGTTTTGGGCAAGCCTCGTCTGTGGTCATTTTTCAAAAAGAAAGGATTCAGAGGATGCTGTTGTAAAACATGCACCTCCTGTGTTTCTCTGCAGGTAATCTATAGGCTGCTGGAACCATGCAGAAAGGGTTTGCATTTGTCCTGCATCCAGTGCTTCACAGAAATCTCATCCAGAAGACAAATGAAGAATTAGGATATATTTCAGCAGTGAACTAAGAGAGCAGCATCAGACCAGGAAAATTTTTGTTGTTAACAGATCATGTGCTCAGCTAGCTAAGGAGAATGAAAGAAAAAGATATTTTATCTGGAAGTCTAAGTAAGCCTGTGGGAGTGCATTAAGGACTTAACTCAATTTGAATAATGCTGCCCAAATTTGTTTCTACTGTGCGTAAAGTATTTCTAAGCCTCAGATGAGCCATTATATTTATCCAGCATGACATCTGTTAAAATATTTTTGAATAAGGAGCCTGTATGGAGCATACATAATAAGATAGCTTTTGTGAGCATGTTTGTATTCCTGATAGATGAGAATGGCTCATTTGGAGCCCTCCCAATTTTACAGTGTTTAGGAGATGTGCTAGATTCCAGATGAAAACCCACAAGAAAATGTAATTAGTGGAACATAATTTAGTGCATTTGCCCCACAGCTACTTTTTACATTGCAGCAGTTTTGCTGTTAATTTTTCTTCTTCAAAGTACTAAAACCAAGGGATTTTTGAGTTGGGTTCATAATCACATTAAAAATCAAGCCTTGTTTCCCAGTCTTTCCATATATTTCTTTTCTTTAAAGAATATTTTTAAAAGGACCCAGTCTACTTTTCATTAAGAAAACAAAACAACCAGACTCATAAACCTTGACCTTGACTTGTAATCTGGCAGAACCTAGCTAATGGAAACACTGACTGAAATAGACTTGACAACTTTCTTGAGTAAAGATTTGTGGAATTGTACTTCTGGTTCACCAAGTTTCAGGCCAAAGCAAATTTTCAGCCAAGTAATAAATATTTGAAAAATGTGAAGCATAATGGAAATGCAGACACAACCACACAGGCATAAGCAGCTCAGTGCTACAATCTAGCAGTGCTGTTTTGAGAATGGTTTTGAAAATGTAATCCAAGCCTGGAGAACTTTTAGCTAAATGTATCAATATGAACCTAATTTACTTAGACATTAATAGAATAATTCACACTAAAAATCTATATTACTCTGATGTATATAGATCAAGACAGTTACTTTCCCCCTAATTTATACCAGTGAGATATATATTACAGTACACAATAAATAGGAAGAGTATCAAATCACTAAGGTGGTGTTTCTTCAGTCTTCCAATCATTATTTACTGAACAGTATCACAAGAGCTATATATCCTTCAGAGTGTTAATATGTAACCAGAACAAACCCAGAACACAGGAAAGGTGGAGAAAAGTTAGATATATAAGCAAGAAAAAGTGAGTCATTGATTTTATTGACTGGTTTGTTAACTTCTGACATTGCAATAAAGCCTTATTTATTTGTATACAGAAGATTCAATTACATAGATACATATTATTTAAACAACTGGGTTATTTACAGAATTGCAGTTTCATAAATAATATAGACCTGCATTTCTCAAGCTGATGTTTATCCATTGTTACCACTTAGGGAGTTGTGGTATCCATGAATGCTCTTTGGAGGAAAGTCATTAGAATAACATGAAGTAAAATCTCTGCTATTGTGACAATACATGTCCAAGGCACACATTAGCACATACAAGCTGTGTTCTTCACAATGACTGAAATACAAATTATTGCATCCTGCTTTCTATGACTGGAGGAAGCAGCATGCTGATGATACTTGCCACTCAAATTGACATGCTCCTTTGGTCCAGGGTTTCTCTATGTTCCTACAGCCTAAGAACACTCTGCTGTGAGATGAAAAGAGCTGGTGACGGTCCCACAGGAAATGATTGGGCATGAGCCTGTCTTCCTTTTGCCAGATTAACACCTGATTTTTTTTTCTTTATGACAGCTATAAGGAAGAGACAGTGGACATGTTGACTATTTCAAACCAGCCCTTACTAACTTTTGCATATCCTCAAAACTGGGCACACTAAAAGATATTAGGAAGGCAATAGAAATCCAATTCATAAAGCACATCAGGTATGCTAAACCATCTTTTGGCTACTGAAGGATCTGACTTGTAGGAAAGGTGGACTCAGGTTTCTCTTTGCTCCAGCTTCTCTGTGCTCCATTTGTAGCTAGGCATAAGACAGCTTCTCTAGACGGAGGAGCAACACAGCGTGCACTTGTAGAGCACCATGTGAGCATAACTGTGTGGCTTCCACACCAAGGCTGGCTGCTGTCAGCTCAGTTGGGAGTGTGGACAAAGAAGTTCAAATGTGTTTGTCTATATATACCTTTAAAAGTTATCTTTATGTTATGTAAATATAGCTAGGTTCTTCTAAAGGGTTGGATGGGTATAAGCCAGATGCCAGAGCTCTTACACAATAGTTACAGAATCTTTTCTTTAAAAGCATTTTTAGAAGGAATCAGTGATTGCATTTTGCCCAACTCCAAATTATGTTTAGTAGGCATATACATATAGTCTGAGATCTGACGTAGTCCTCAAAGTAATATGACAAATGGAAGCTGATGCTAGTTTTGTGTTGTTGTGTAATGGAGTTAGAATAATGACAGGACAATAATATAATAGAATTCTGCAAAACCCTCACTCGACTTTAAGTGGAAGAAATATCATGGAAATTAGGAGGACAATAAAATAATGCCTTGTAAAAACGATAAAGAAATAGTGTCACCCAAGTCTATTAGTTCATAACACACTACGAATGCACTTAAATTAATAGCATCATTTACCAGTAGCTATTTTTCAGTTATTGTAACACTGAAAAAATAAACAGAAAAATAATATAAAAATGAAAGGGATGTAGGAGACTGATCTGTTTAAATGATGTATCTATATAGAGAGAGGCATATTATATATATGAACACAAGCATTTGCATAGATCAGAAACATTCCATAGAATTTAATCTTGTTAGGATGTGTTGCAGTGCCCTATCTGAAGCAAGTTGCCTGCCACTTGCTATTTTGGCAAAGCTAAATTGTATGGCTTCGTCTTGCCTTTTTACTTCTTTCACAGCATGTTGTTACAAAGAGGTCTTACCATGACAAGACATTTCTAACCAAGAGATCTTTCATGAAATTCAGCTGTGCTGGAATGTATGCATCTTACATGTAAAGCTTTTTTTGCCTGCGCTGCATTCTTAAACTTTTCCTAGGAAACTAATCCAACACATATATAATCCAGTGGGAGATTGACTCACGTAAAGGCAAGATAAACATGTTACAGGAACAGTGTCCAAATGTTTGTGAACCACTTGGTTATTTCTATGGAGATCTGTTTGGGGGTATTTTCAGTGTAGAAAAGACTATTTTAGTGGCTGCTGCAGAATGGCTTATTATTGACGGGTGAATAGCTCCTCAAAACCAGATGCTATGATAATGTTGGCTACTAGTCTTTTTGCTACTTTTTGTATTTTTAGCTTTTGATCTATGGAGGATGGAAGGATTGAGGGGCTGGGGAGGGGTGCATACCAAAAAGTCTTGGTGTGTAGTTTAAACTTGGTTTAGTGATGGTAAGGCTTGACATACTTTGCAAGACCTGGTTGCAAGACTGAATACTCCTTAAAAACCTAAATATAAAGCGGCAAAAGCTCCTGGCAAAATTGTAAAACAGCCACTACAACCAATTTCAGACAATAATAAAGAGACGGAAGTTAATTCAGTCCAGGATTTATGAGATCTGGACATTGCATAGCTTTAAGTTTCTGCTGCTTCCAGACAATATTTTGATTTGAAATAATGTCGCACCCTGCTGAGCCACATCAGGGGAACTTGCTGCAGATATCAAATGGCACCAGTTGCTTTTGAAAGGCTGTTTTGGTGGGGTTTTTTTGAGCTGGGAATTTCTGAAGATACATGTGCAGCTAAACAGATTTATAATGAAGACTTACCAGTTTTGTGATGTAGTTAGATCTAGGAGTGTGATCTCCTGCACAGAGAGTTGCTGAGGCTGTTAAGGTTTCCTCCCAGGTCTCAACGCAACTCCTACACTGTCCCACTCTGTGGGACAGCTCTTTGAAGAGTCTCAATAAAGTCTAAACAGCTGAACAACCTGTAATGAGACACTTGATGGAGCTGCCCTACAGGGCCATGTAAAGACCACAGTGAGAGTGTAAAATTGTTAAAGGCAGTGCAGGGATGAAACCAGTGAACTCAGTAGCAGCAGTGATAAACCAGTTGCGTTACCATACTTGCTGGTCAGATTGCTCCAGCAGGAGTTAACATATATTATGGGGTGCACTTTGCTGGACGCTGACTTGCTGTGAGGTGCTTTTACTAGGTTTAATTGAATACTTCCTTCCTTAACTGAATATCCTCCTTTCACCAAATTAAGTGATTTGAATTTTTAAACAGGCTCTCATAAGACAGATAGAATACTAGGTTCATCTGTTTCCCACCTTACAAAATTTTCTTTTCAGTCCTTGTCAAAGTAGTGAGTTGAATTTCTGTCACTGGCCTCCTACCTGTGCCCACTCTGTTGAAATTAGTCTATCAACGTAACTTGTAAATAGCAAAATGTGTCAAACGCACAATTTTCTTCCACCCAGATGCCTCTGTGCACCAGAGATCATACACATGTATTGCCTGGCTTTCATTACACTGTAATGCCAGCAGCCAAACACATATTAAGTAATTGTTCACAGTTCCCCAGGCAAACAGCAATACGTATCATTATGAAATATCTTCATAGTCTGGCTTATTTGGATGAATGGTATAGAAATCAGGTGGGGAGGGTGAGTGTTGGCAAGCTGGGCTTTTGACAGAAAGCTTGCCCTCTTCCCTATCAGGAACTAAACCAATATGCATAGATAAGCGCTGTAAAAAATCCTAAAGAAATCTAAGATGGCAACCTGTAACAGTTGTTCCACAATAGGTGTTCTTTAAAGTGCTCACTCTGGCATTTAGTAAACTTCCAGGGATGGAAAGAAAGGAAAGTTTAAGTTAGAGAAGCGTCCTACCCTTCTTAGCCAAGGATCAGCTGCCCAACATGAAATAATAATGCATTCAACTGTCCATCTTCTGGTAAGTAACCTTTATCATCATTGCATTCAGCAGCACTGTCAGCAAATATTGAGTATGAAATGTTGTATGAATTCAGAAAAAATAGGGTCTTTGTGGCTTAATATTTGTGCTCATGCATATGGTATACAAGGAACTAGAACTCTTAATATGCAGAGTCCAACTCATAAAAAATGTGTGCACCACTAACAAGGGACTTTTATGCACTGTATTTAGTGGGTGAAGAAAAATAGAATGAGTGTTTTGAATAAAGAACATACTTTTGCAATTATATCCCTTCACCTTCTCTGCAGTAGCAACACTTCTTTTCTCACATGAGGTATTTGAAGTGGAAGAATATTCATAGAGGCACCAATAAGAAAAAAAAATGCACTTACAGAAGAGAGAAAAATGAGAAGATGAAACAATGAAAGAGGAGCAAAAATAAAGATGGGAAACAAGAAAATTTAAGGCCCTTGTGAGAACTGGGATTTTGATTTATTTGTGATTTTGTGCCTTGGTATGGTGGATTTTTGTTAGGTGGTAATTATAACCCATGGTTGCCCAGAAGAAGTACTCTGTAACATGAATCACTTTAATAGTCTGATTTTCATTATTAAAAGTCATGGAGTTTAAATGTCATCAGTCCTGATCCAGAAGGATGCAGGTACATAAATACAAACCAAGCCCTGTACATGGGTAGTGAGGGCATTGTTTTCAGCTACTGTCTGTGCCTTGTGGGAGACAACCCTTTAGGAAATATCCCCAGGGACCAGGCAAAGACAGCATTCTATACTCTGATGGAAGAATGACTTTGAGCTCTCCAGATGATTTTAGTAGCTTTGCAGTAGCAACTGCAAGACCATTTCAAATAAGTATAAAACCGTGATGTTTTACTT
This sequence comes from Hirundo rustica, assembly GCF_015227805.2. Lineage (NCBI taxonomy): Eukaryota > Metazoa > Chordata > Aves > Passeriformes > Hirundinidae > Hirundo > Hirundo rustica. The sequence continues at coordinate 101,565,470 of NC_053450.1, forward strand.
GCTAAAGTGCTGAATGATACACTCAGTAAAGCAAATGTGCTCTATTCATACTGCTGTCTAATTCAATGCATTTTCAATGCTGGATTTTTAGTTCTTCTGTATAGGAGCATTGCATTGACATATATATCAATATAGTAAATCAATATAACATTTCCTTATCGCACCACAAACATTTTCAATGGTGAACTAGAAGGGTTTTGTACATAGGTAGGAGAAAATTAAAAAAGAGAGCTATGTAAGTTGACATAATCTAACATTGTAGAAGATGTGCATAGCTTTTGTATGTTCTGCTAAAATGAACAGTAAAATCATAACATTAACATTGCAGTTTTATTAGGTTTCAGAGTGAATAGATGCTAGTAGTAATTCTGCACACATTCAGAATTCTACATACTTGTTTTTGTGAGGGTGAAATTACTGCCAAAAAATAAAAACTTAAAAATCTGAAGTACAGGTTAGCAGAAAAGGGTGAATTGCTTAATCATCTGTTTGATAACCTGATACCTAGGGTAATTTTCTACAATCCAAAGGGGTGAATTGTGTGCCACATCTTGGTCATGGTCTGGAAGGAGACAACTGTCTAACAAACTAAATATGAAAGGTGCAAGCTTAAATTCATACCTTTCAGTGCAATAATCGTTACTCTAATATAATTTATGAGATTGATTTTCTTGCTGAGGTAACAGGAATATCTCCTCTAATAACCATAGGACAATACCAATGTAAAATGGAATCAGCATAAAATCTCAATTTTGTCTCCTGCAAGTATTGTAAAATTTAGGTGTGTTCATGAAATTTTGTGTAACAATCTGGTTAAGGTTTTACAATGTGGTAATTTGTGCATGCTTTATCCTGACATGTCCAAACTCTGATGCAACAGGAAAATGAAAATAGTGAAATTAGGAGCCAAAATGTGGTGGTTTGTGGATGAAGGAAGATTGTTTGGAGGGAAGGTTATATTTTTTTCATTATCACTTTAATCTTTTTTCTTTCAGCTATTAAATCTTGTTCAGCAAGTTTGCTCTTAGTATAATTGCTGAGTTAAGTTTTCATTTAGTGAAGAGCTGAGTTACTTTAATCAGAGATGATGGACTTTCTTACACCATACCTGATAATTTTGATAATTTGAATATTATTAGTTGGTCTATTTAATCTCCTTTAAAAGTTTTTTTTCCCTCTTGATTATGATCTAAATGCAGCTATATTTTTCTCAGATTGTTCAGTTTATTAGTTTATTAGTTTTAAAAATGTAAGACTTTTTCTCACAGGCAATATTTTTATTTTAATGATTTAATTCTCAAAGCTGTATCTTTAATGTGAGTTTTCTCAGTGATTAAGAAAACAGTCTACTTTTGATTTCTTATCGTTATGGTTGCTGAGAAATAAATACAAACAATTTAATGTGACATTATGGAACTAGCTAAAGATTTGATATGAACTGTTGCTTAAAATGTGTTCTTTTATTAATGTTAATGCATTTGAAATATTTTCTTAAATCTCAGAAGGGTTTATATATTCTTTTGATTACTGAAAATCTAGTATTATTGAATTTGATCCAGCTTATTTTTCAAAGCATTGAGTTCTAAGGAGAACTCTGGTTTTGATACAAATGTGAGACATATTGAATTAATTCATGAAGACCATGAGGAAGTTATCACTATCCAGGCCATATGCTGAGATTAGTCCTATGCTTTGGTATGAGCATTGGCTTTGAGTGAGCTTTGGTGCAGAGTTTGAGAAGAGATGCCAGGGTGCATCCTGCCTTTGAGCAGGCCCAAGCACAGATGCACAGAAGGGTAGAACTGGATGTACAAGTTTAATGCACTCCATCCCTGTGATGCTGTTCCTCACCATTTTCCAGTCAGCTGCAGGTTCCTTGCAAGTATTGGAGACCAGGTGAGACAAGGGCAGCTGGGACAGGCATTGCATCCAAGTGAGGGTGCTGGGGAGCATGTGCAGGTTCACTTTGTCAGAACTGCTGTACCCGTGAAGCAGGCAAGGAGGCACAGAGAATTTTTTTGTTTTAACCCATGCCTTCGTGAACAGTGGATCTAGAGTAGAGGAGATCAGCTGAATTGTGCTTTTTTGGGAATCCATATTGGAATCTCTTTTCCCCATTAGTTCTAAAGTGGGGGATTGGAGCATTCTCACCTTCACAAGGCACTGGGAGACACTAAGAACTGAGTTACCTGTTGTGTAGCTGAAAATTTGTGAGAAACAAAATTGAAGCAAACTATGGAAAGCCTTTTATAACAAGTACATTTACAGCTGTAATTTTGTATGAAGCTTTGTGGCCTAGAGATGTGGAATTTCTTTTTTTTCTTCTGATATTTCTCTTGTTGTTTTCTCTTTTCTAAACCAAATATTGTACAGCATGGCTTTTCACTTGGTTTGTGGAATTATTTTCTCATTTTGATAAGGGGAGAAGAAGGTTGCCTTTGTTTTATTTCACTTTATTTTAAATAATATTTTATTTTAAGAAGGCTATTTTACAGTGTTTACAGTGCACTTCAATTTTTTATTGTGTCATGCCCTTCCAGTCCCTCAGTGGAATGAGAGGTGAATGCATGTATTATATAATTTATAATTAATTTATGATGAATCATATATGATGAATACTGCTTATTAAATAATAAAGCCTTGTCTACAGTCATGGCACTACTATGGCACTGGCACTCCTGTCTGTTCATATGGTACTATTGAGCAAACCCATTGACTTAGGCTGTGTTGTCAGCACTCAGTTAGTTACAAGAACCCTGCCTAGGTAAACAGTGTTAAGGAGAGTTAGTTCTCTTTTCAGAATAGCAGCCCTGCTACTGCCTTCCCCCTGCCCCTTGTGCACCAGCAGCTGGGGTTGTAATGAGAGCAGAATTTTTGTAAAACGTAGCTGCAAATAGTACTGCTTGGTAGTTCCCCAACTCCACAGGGATTGTTAAAAATCCTGGTTCCTTGCTGAAAGACCCCTCACTGATAGAAGGCTGAGCAAAGCTGGAGAATAACCTAACAGGAGGTAACAGGAGGCCTGGATCTGAACAAGTGGAACATCTAGGCTAGATTTTCACAGTCCATTTTTATTAGGGCTGGAATTTGGACAAGGGAATAATTTACCTGCAGAGGTCGTTCCAGCTTCTGGAACTAATCAACTCCCAAATAAACTCAGTAAAACAGCAGTGTGAAACAGTGTAGGGGCTTGTGTGCTGCCAGTTTACGGCAGTTGGTCTTAATGAAGGCATTTTTCCAAATTCTTGGCAATGAATCTCTGAAGCAGAAGAGTAGAAAAATCAGGAATAGACAGAGCTCCCTGACTCCTCTGAAATCAGGGGAATCCCCTCAGTCAGAAATATATTATTATAGGGCAAAAAAAAAAAAAAGTAGCCTTCTAAGCAATGTTTTCTGCTCTGCCTTGCCTTCTTCAGAGTGTTGACCTATGTGTGTCAGTGAATGCAGCATACAGCACGGAAAAAATGCTATCAATGTGTGATGCAAGAGACCTTAACCCTGAAATTCTTTCTTAACTGTATTTAGTGCCAGCCCATCAGGCAGATTTTCTTGTACATTTTCTTGAACCCTAAGTGTCTGTTATAGCAGATAGATTAGAAGGCACAGGAGAGATCTGAGATTTTAGTCAGAGAATACAGGATTGATAATTTCATATAGGATGCCATGTAAGACCACATGAAAGTGTGTGCTGTTTTCCTGAGATTACTGCATCCTATGGGAACTAAATTAGAAGCAGGAGGCAGAGCATTCGAGCACTGAAATTAGGGGGGGAAAAAAATCATCTGTGGTGAGTATCTGTGTGACAGGAATCATAAGTGATTCCGATTAGTACAATGAAAAAGGAAAGCAGTGTAATTAATTTTGGCTTGATCGTCCAGTATAACCAATTTGTGTTACATAAAGATTGCGTGATCAAACACTGAAAAACCCTTATGGTACAGATAATGGAAATCAGTTGTTCTTTGGATGGGCACCATGGAAAAAAAAATACTAAAACACATGCATATTACTTCACAACTTCTTACATATTTTCTGAGAGCTCAACATATAAAAATTGCAATAAAATCTAATTCTAATGACTTTGGTTTTGTTCTTTTCCCAAAGATTTCATAGAATGATTTAATGATATGACAGATTATCAAGAGCTTGTTTTAATATTTATTAAATCACACACAATGATGAAATTCACAGCCCTTAAAATGAAATAAACAAAATTGATTTATAAGATTTGATCTTAATGAGGAGTGATATCTTCATTGTGATTGAGCCTTTGATCTTATATCACTTTATATATACAGCTGTGAAGATTAAGAAAAAAAAAAAAGACCATAACAGTGTGTGGAAATTACCAAAGGAAAAATTATGTTTAGTAACATAGTGCATAATTTTGTATAGAAGGAAAACATATTGGGGAAACCCTGTCTTTGGTCATAGGGATGGCATCAGCACTAGGATTTTTATGAATTTGAAACAATCCTGGCTGATTACAGTAGGTCAGCTTAGTCTCATTATTATATTGCAAGGGTCATTAAAGAGGCAAACATAATTCTGTAGAATTCACTTTATAAAATGTCAGCAAGTTTGTATGTTTTTATTAGTTCTGAATCAGATATTTCAATCGACCATTTGTAAATATTTCCAGAGCAATGTCCATTTCTGAATTTTTGAGACCACAAAAAAATATTACAAATTAATCAGATTTTTAGATTTCTGTATAATAACTCTACACATTTATTGCTTAGTCCAATTCTAAAATTGGATTAAAATCTCTACTTGCTGTAGAGATGGAAGTCAATTGAATAATACATAGCAGTCAATTTCATTTGAACCTTAATGTGGGGAAGTGGTTTTTTGTTGGGTTTTTGTTTGTTTGTTTGTTTGTTTGTGGGTTTTTTTTTTTCCCTTTGGTGTTGTGTGGGTTTGTTTTTTTTGTTGTTTTTTTTTTGTTGTTGTTTGTTTGTTTGTTTGTTTGGTGTTTTTTTTTTTTCCCTTCACATTTCCTTTATTTATAAGTTGCTCCCCTAGGAGAATATGTAAAGAATTTGTTTTAAATGAGCTGATAATACCCTCTTTAAAATTTATGACAGAATCGTATCCTTTTCCCTTACAGCACAAGGGTATGCCAAGAAACTGTTTCTGAATTATCTTGCTATTCATAGGACAAACATTAGAAAAGAGCATCTTCTTCTAAAGTTTACTTAGAATAGAATTTCAACCACACATCAGAAAAAAACCAAAACCCAACCCAAAACAGGAGGTACCAACCAGGAAACCTGGTGCCATTGCCAGGGTTTTCTTTATAAGAGAAAGAGTACTCTTTCAGCTACTGCAGTACTCTTGCAGCTACATTTGATATTTGCTGTCTTTCTTAAAACATCAAAAATCAATGTGGGCCTGATCATGCCATCAGCACTGAAAAATTGGGAATCAGTTGAGCCCTTCACCCAGAGGAAATGGAGGATTGGGATGTACTTTTGAAAACATCTTGTTACTTTCTTAAAACTGATAGGATGTTTTTTTCTTCCTCCCTTTCAAATCTGTATTGCAGACTTCACTAAAATCTAGTAGGGTGGACTGTGTTCTATGCTTAGCAAGTCATTAGTGTCCAGCATATAGTTTGATTGTTGTAAATTGATCATCTCAATAAATGCTGGAAACCCTTGGTTTCACAGAATTTTGTTCATCCTCCACATGCAATTTAAAAAATAAGCTGTCATATGGAAGCATACCAGTTTTCAGATTTCATAGTGCCTTTTTATCATGCATAGTAGAGCCTTTGCTGCCTCAGTAACTGACAAAAGAAAATACTTTATTAAGATAGAAAGTAGATGTGACTTGATTGTTTTTCAGATAATTTTTGCTTTCAGAAATTGCAATGCCTGATGTTCACCTAAGCATGAAAAAATGCAGTTCCCACACGCAAGGAGTGCTCATGTACTGTATGTAAATTGATGTATAATGCAGCCCACATTAGCTCGGTTGATGATAGCTTCAGTTTCACTGCTGTCAGATTTCTGTAACTCTTTGAATGAGTTGGTTGGTCTGAATGAACATTAGTATAATTTATGCAGCTGATAAGCAATTTGAGTGCTTGAGTTATTGATAAAGCACTGTAACATATCATTTTCAGCTTCATGTTATGTGACATCTGAGTAGAAAGTAATGTGGCAGTCCCCAGGCTTGATGTTAAAGTCAATCTCTTCTCTGGATTTCAGAGGCCAGAGGAAACACAGTGCTGCCTGATACAAGCCCAGCAGACCAGCACCAGCCCAGTCAGTCCCATCCTACATTCCCTGTTGGGCCTCAGGTCAGTGTATCTTTCCTTTTAACTAATCGAGATTTGTAATTTGATGAAAAATAAATAACTGTGATTGATCATCTTTGATCTGTGTAATGTAGAAAATTTGATTTTCCTTGGCTGCATCCAGTGTTACAAAAAGGGAACATGTATCGTGTACATTTTAAAAATCAAGTTTTGCAAGATCAGGTTCTGTATGCTTTCCTAAAATAAAACCTAAGAACATTTACATATTTAGGAAGTTAAAATATTTTCATTTCTTATGTTAAATTACTTCTGAAATTAATATAATAATATTTAAAAGCTTGTGCAATTTTAATGCAGTAATATTGTCTCTAACAGTTATGCCACACAGATCTATTGTATTAGTAAAGGTATTTCATTATCTTTTATGCCATATATTTATCTTCTTTAGAGAAGAGTGTAGACATAGTAGTATGGCACTTTATAAGATTTTAAAATATTTCCCATCTCACTTGACAATTTTATCCAAGTTCAGCTACACTCTAAGAAGATACTCAATATTCTTCCACTTCCCAGGATAATCTTGGACCACAAAGCTTCTAGTAGTTGTCACTGTAGTGTTTTCTGCTGCTATCAATCAGTATATGACCAAGAATTTTGGCAAACGTTGGCATTTAGCTACTTGCAGACTAAGCTGAGTTAGGTCTTTCACTCATAAATTATCTTTCATGTATATGTAATGAATTTTCCAGTCTAGATTCAGCTGGGATTGCTACTATGCTGTTTGACTGAGGCTTCCAGTTTCAGACTGTCTTGTTTGTCAAACCTTTCTGTTTTGGTGAAAATGTATGCTTTAAGATAGTGGAAGCAATGCATGTCTGTAATGGAACATGAAAAGGTCTCAAGCCAGAAGGCTTGTAAGTGTGCAATACTGAGCTATACACAGTAAAATAGGTTTGTGTCTTTGGTTTCTTACAGCCACTACTGACAGCCCAACAGTTAGCCTCAGCAGTAGCGGGGGTGATGCCAGGAGGCACTCCAGCCCTGAATCAGCCAATCCTTATTCCTTTCAACATGGCTGGGCAGCTGGGGGGCCAACAAGGACTCGTCCTAACTCTACCTACAGCAAATCTCACCAACATCCAAGGACTGGTAGCAGCAGCTGCAGCAGGAGGCATCATGACTTTGCCATTGCAAAATCTACAAGGTAAGTCATATTCATAATTTTTCTAACAGGTTCTTTCACCTGTTTTATGTCATCTCTTTCTTTTAAACTGAGTGATCTTTTTTTCAAATTAAATGTTGCTCTCCATGAATATTGAAAAGCAATACTTGAATTGTTTTTGAAGCTTGAGAGATAAGTAAGGGCTATTTTCCTTTTTATAAAAACATATTGGAGGCTGGGTCTTACATTCTATGGGTTAGTAATGTAAACCACTTGAATGACTCATTACGTTCTTCTGTCATCAGTGATCAATGTTCTCTACTCACAGATCACTCTGAAATTTCAAACCATAAAATAATACAATCATAGAATATTAAGGGTTTGGAATGGACTTTAAAGCTCATCTAATCCCAACCCCACCTGACATAGGCAGAGATACCTCCCCCTAGACCAGGTTGCTCAACATCTTATCCAACCTGTCAAGGCTGGGGCAACGTACATGAAACATTCCTGGAAACCTTTTCCATTGTCTTATCACCCCCACAGTGAAAATTTTCTTTCTAACATGTAACCTAAATCTTCCCTCTTTCAATTTGTACCTATTATTCTTTGTCCTATCACTACAGTTCCTGATGAGGAGTCCCTCTCCAGCTTTCCTATTAAACCTCTTCAGATGCTGGAAGTTTGCCATAAGGTCTCCATGTGATCTTCTCCAGAAAGCCTCCACTTTCTCAGCCTGTGTATATAGGGGAGGTGCTCCAGTCCTCAGTTCCATGTCTTTCTTATGTTGGGGACACCAGAATTGTGTACAGTACTCCAAGGGGATCACATGTGAGCAGAGTAGAGGGCAGAATCACTTCCTTTGACCTGCTGGCCACATTCCTTGTGATGCAGCCCAGGATTCAATTGGCTGTCTGGGTTGAGAGCACACACAGCTGGCTCATGGAGTTTTTCATCACCTGTGACCC